>NC_081545.1:14000918-14020399 GCF_901000735.1 Corylus avellana | reverse complement strand
GAGAGAAAAAGATTTAGCTTCCACCACGAAACGACGTTCCATCTCACCCTAATCGAACGCATCTCACGAACTAGAAACCGAAACTCTAGCAGGACACGCCTGCACGCGCTGCTAACCAAGACTACTATTACAAATTGCTTTCTTTAAAATGAGTAAAAAGCCAAATTCACCACTTCCTTAAATTGTGAAACCATCTCAATTGCTGCTGACGAAAGTATCTCCTTCCATGAAATCTCATTTCTAGTTGAAAAGGCTTTCATGTAAGCACTAACCCTTCTAAGTTCCTTCATCCTCTCACAATACTTAAAAACATTGGTTTCCAATGCACGCACCGGAGAGGCTCTGTAGAGGAATCCACCAATCTCACACTTAGCAAAACTTTTAAACCTCCAAAATACATCATGATGGGCTTAGGCTTAACTCCCTCTCTATGTACATTTCCCACTTAAAAATTAGGGCAGCTATTGGAAATTGGATTTGGAGCATGAGCCCAATTCACACCAACTACACATTCTCACAGCAAACATGAGAAAGAAAAAACCATTGAATCTAGAGAGAGCTGATGTTACTACCAAAACCTCACATTTAAGAAGCCTAAGATATTAGCAATTCCAAGATCCCTTTCTGTTCTCACCCAACAACCGGATAATTAAAAAGTTGAATCCACCATATCATTTCACTTTCAACTGCCACCTTGTTACATGTAATAGATATTTGTAATGAGGAGTTACATCACCATAACATTTGTGATAGCAGCATAGAAGCCTGTTAAAAACATAGAAAATCCATCCAAAGAATATGTGAATAAAATAAAGCCAAATCTAGGACCACTCAAAGAGAATCACATCCCAGAGAATTCTCCCCATTTAGTATATACTATATAGTCCTGCTCAATCCAATTTATCAGAGCGTCTTAACCATCTTTGACACTATGATCTCTTGCAAAGTAATTACATTTAACCTTACCAAGCTAAGCAAGTTCCAAATGGACAATCAACCCTGTAGTAACATCCACTTTATTTCCAGAAAACATAATTGAACTTCATAAGAAACCTAGAGATCCCCCTTCGCCGTATATGCCCCCTACAGCTTAAATTCTTCCGCGCACCCTAAAATTTGCATTAGATTTCTAGCATTGCAGATACATTCCCATATTTTTATGTAATTTTGCTTTTTCATTCTCAACCTGACCAAGACAATACAGCCAAAATATTTTTCATTTCCAGACATAAGAAAACAAAGGAACTTCATTAGTACAAGTTTGGTCAGGGAATGAGGGCTACGAAGCATTACTCTCCTCCCCTCAAAAAACAATTAAGAAAAAGAAAAGAAAAGTAACAGTCATAACAACTCATCTAGACTACTGCTATGTCAATCTGTATTGCAGACAACACACCAGCCTATATTATCTATGACAACATCGATGGTCACTCAAAGATAAACATCACAAAAGATAGACAGAATATATCCTGAACCCAGCAGATTTAAATAAAGAAAAACCATGAAATTGATCAACCTACCAACATGGCCAATAAAGACAACATTCAAGTGCCTCTTCTTGGGTAATTCCTTCTCAACCACTGGCTTAACTGAGGCAGAGATTTCCTTATCTTTCACTATGATTCCAAGCCAAGAAGTCAGCACAAGAGAATTATAATTGGAGTAAATATTAACAACAAAAACCCCTAGATATAGAACAATAAGCTAAATTGCACATAATTATAACCAAAAAGTCAGAATAAAAAAATACTTCTGCAAACACCTTTTTGTTCAACCTGCACTGCCTCTTTATGGACAGCTTCCTTCGAATCTGAAACCAGCCAAAGAAAAAAAAAATATCTTCAGGTGAAGTTTTATGTACTAAAATCATATCACTCAAGCAAATATTTCTTGTCTCAAATAACACTTCCACCCACCACAAGAATAGGGTGGACAATGGCATTATGGATTCAAAACCCACTAGGTCCATGTTCAACTTACCAATTAAATAAAATGGCAAAAAAAAAAAAAAAAAACATGCAGGCATCTTGAATCAGTGAACACATGATCAACATCTAATAAATATTTCATTTTATTTTCTGTGTGGCAAAGCAAGGGCTGGTTTTGCTCCAAACAAGAGCAGACAACCATCTTCTGATACGGCCTCTAATGTTTACAACTACAAATGACCCATAAAATATACCTAAAAAAAATAAAAAAAGGTTACACAATTACACCATAGAGTAATTGTCAGGGCTCGACGCCTTCTCACCATTCATAGCTTTCACTACCTCTAACACCTCATTTTCCTCAAAATCTCTCTCCAACCAACTAGCCCCAGCCTCATCAATAGAATCAAAGGAAAGATCATCCAACAAAGGCCTTCAATTGAATTGCTCGGTGTATAACTTTTTATAAAAACTTGATTATATGCTCGCTAAGCTCCAACCGGTTGATGGAAGTTGTACCATTGATTAACGAGCCTATGGAATTCTTCCTTCTGTTAAAGTTGGCCATTTTGTGAAAAACATTTGTGCAGCACCTGTCACCCTCCTTAACCACAAGACCCTAGATTTTTGCCTCCAATTCACCTCCTCCATGAGAATGTATCTTTCTAACTCCCTGACAAGTTTTACCTTCTTCAGTCTCTCCTCAACACCAACGTCCCTCTCTTCTTCAATGATATCAAAAACACGTAGCTCTTCCACAAGGATCTTCTTCTTCCTCTCTACATTGACAAACACCTCATCATTCTATCTTTTTAAATCAACTTTCAAAGCATTAAGCTTACTCGCTAAAATGAAGCTCGGAGAACCTTCCAAATGGTAAGCGTCCTACCACTATTTCACCCTATCCACAAAACCTTCAACTTAAGCCACATGTTTTCAAATTCAAACCCACTACTCCTTAGAATGTCACCACATTCAAGGAGGATTGGGAAATGATCCGAGCAAAGTCTAGGGGTCCGCTTGGTAAAGGGTTTTGGGGTTTTACTGGTTTGATACTATAGCAAAATTGATTGATGTAAAAAAAAGTAAGAATTTTTTTTTTTTTGAAAAAGTGAAAAAGTAAGAATGTTTGGTATGGAAAAATGAAAATTTTTTGTTTTCTAGTGATTTTTTTATTTGAATAGTAATAAAAAGTGATTGATATGATGTAAAAAGTAAGAGAATGTTGTAAAAATGAAAAAAGTGAGATGAATGGTATTGAAACGAAATTGTTTACCAAACACAGCCTAGGAAGTCTCCTCTAAGGCACACCAGAAAATCAGGCTTCCCACACCGAAGAGACAAGGAATCTATCAATTCTAGACCAAAAGGTTAAGTCTTGATTATTCGACCAAGTAAGAGTTCTACCAAAAAGAGAGAGGTCCATCAGGCCTGATAAAAAATAAAGCCAGAGTCCATAGGTGAGCATAAACAAGCTTCTCCCAATCTCTCACTAGGGAATCAAGTTACATTAAAATCACCCCTAATGCACCAAGGCACATTTCACCAACTGAGCAAGCCAGCCAACTCATCCCAGCGGAGCCTTCTGAGTTCTATCCCTATAAGAATTAGGTCCATAAATACCCGCAAAAGCCCAAGTGAAATGATGCTCAACGATTTTGAAAGTGACAACCAAGATTAATTCCCCCACACTCGTTGATCTTCTCCACCACCTTACTATCCCATGTATTCGATTTAGGCTTCATTAAGAACTAATAACCCCCTTTCCTTTCTTTTGCCACGGCTTGAGCTCCCACCTTTTGAATAATAATTGATGGAGCACTCCAACCGTCTTAATTCTGAAAACTACCTTTGTTCCTTGGCTTAGAATTGGATGCTAAAACCTTCTTAGTACAGCTAGCTTCAATAACTATCAGAATTGCCATAAATTGCTTCTCAAAACCCACACATGAGACCCCCAAAACCCGATGAATCGCCTTCGCTATTTGCACCACCCAATTTGAATACCCTAAATCTAAGTAGCCGGAATTTCCCAACACCGGTCTAAGAGGAGTTCAAAGAGAGGCTTCCTCCCTAGTTAAGAGATCCACGTCCCCACAAAGAAACGGATTATACACAAGCTGCCAATTACCTCTACCACAACCCAAATCCATCCTAGCCAAGGCAAACATAGCCAAACCTTTCCCCATATCTCCAATAACATTAGCCTCCCCCACAACACCCGCAGAAAAATTTCAAAGAGAGGGAACAAAGAACAATGAAGAGCCTCTCCAACCTCAACATCTCTAGGAAGGCAACCCCCAACAAGCCATGAGGCACAATTACCTGTAACTAGGCTCTCAAACCAATAACCAGGTTGAGATTCGGGCAAACAAACACCCAAAGGCCTTGATTTGTTAAAACATTACCTAGGCCACCAAAAGCCTCCACGCCACCACCAGGAGCCTCCAGACTGCGCACAGAACCGCTATAAGCCTCCACACCACATGGGCCACAACATTAATCAACCAGCGAAGACACCAAAGGTTGAGCAAGTGGTTGCAAAAGCACTTGCATGTGCGACTCCTTCAACCCATCACTGTCAACAACATCTAAATGACCCAAAGGCTCTGCAGCATCTTTGGCAAGATTTGCAGATCTCGCCTTACTCCCCTCCAGGTGAAACGGCAACTGCGAGACCTCACTAGAAGGATCAAAGGCTAACCCAAAAACAATCCCAGAGACGCTGGCACTAGCCTCCCTCGGAGGTAGTGGGGAACCATTGGCCTCAACGGCTGGATCACAAAACAACAATTCCTTTGGGTTGACACAAAACAGCAGCCAACATGCCCAAGTCCAACTCCAATGGAGGTCTAATGAACTCTTGCACACGCAATGTAATTGTATTACCATGCAATTTTTTTCCCCTAGGCAAGTGTTTCCCATGCCCATTCATGTATCCACTTTAAGACTTATCATATTTGAACTAAATCATGAAATATCTTTCAAATTCAACATCTTCATTTTCATTTAAACCATTCAATAGTTTCCTCATTTCAATACCATTTAAACTCAGCCTGAAACCACATGCATTTGAAGAGAAGCATACAACATATTCGTGACCTACAAATCACACGGTGATATACAAAGCCAAAACAAAATAAAAAATCTTTCACAATAATATACAATAACAATGGACTAAGAAAACCTTTAATGGGACTACCAACCTTCCTCCATCTTATCCACTTCCTCAACTTCTTCTGCCTTTGCATCCTCAGGATTAACAACCCCATTATTTTCTTCTTCTAAGTTCCAATCACAACACAGACAAAAATATTCAAATGAAGAAGAATAATCAGCCATCATATTATTTATTGAAAACCAGTTTATGTGCCATCTCAATAGTACCTGCCGAGTCAAGCTGCAAAGAACGTATCTCCTCCTCAATATCTATCATTTTCTTCTCATCAGCATCTACCATTTAAAAAAGTTTAAACAAGTCATATCCATTAATTTTTTTAATTCACCACAACATCAACATTAATACCCTGAGAGAAAAAGAAACTCCAATAATCCAAGCTCGTTTAACTACTTATAATTTTTTTAATGTACATAACATAAGGAAGGTACAAAATTTCGAATTAATTCAATCTTTTTTTCTTTCTATTTTCTCATCAACCAAACGGAGGATATTGGAATCCCCTGAAAAAATAAAAATAAAAAATAAAAAATAAGCGAGAAACAAAAATTGACAAAATTTACGGAGAAATTCAAATAACACTAGGATAATTCAGATCAGAGCTCAGATAAATCACAAAGATCAATCACAAAATTACCACAAAATTTGCATGTAAGAGTGAAAGTTAAAAACACAAATTCAGATAGATAATTGAAAATAAAATAGAGTCAAGAGAGAAAGGGTTGGCGACGTACCCATGGTGAAGTCGGCGACAAGATTCGGTACGGACACTAGGGTTTTTGTAAAAATGAGAACCAGACAGAGAAAAGCAGGGTTCTACTGTGAAGGAAGCGTGTGAGGTCGGAGGGGGTCTGGAACATACGATTAGCGTGCAACGGGTGGGGTGGCGTTCGCTTATAATATATGTCTATGCTGATAATCGGTAAATTGCGGTTGGGCCTCCAGTCCAGTAGTCGACCCGACCGATGTCTGCATTTATATATATATATATATATATTGAAGTAATGCTATATGTCATGTCATGGATTTGCGCTCTGTATTATAAAATAGAGTAACTAATGTTAGGAGAAGATTCATGTCTTTCTTTTGTTTTTTCAAAATTTATGTAGCATACGATAGTATGATTTTATCAAAATTAATTAATTATCTATAACAAATTCAATAGTAATTTTAAAAGTCATATTAATTTTGAGATAACATAGCTAACACATATAAGTCTTAAGGGTGAAAAGGTAAGTAGTTATTAACTGCCAACTAACTACTAACCGCTTATGAAGGCAATTAAGAAAAACCACTAATCACCTAAGCGGTAATGGTTAACAGTTTTCGCTAACCCCTATATATTTTATATACAAATAATGAAATGAGGTCATTTTTGTATTCAAATATATATATAAAAATGTATAAAAATCTAAAAATGATGTCGTATATAGTAGGGTATTATCGTATTATTATAGAAATGACATCATTTTTTTTTTTAAAAAAAAAACAGTTAGCGATTATTATGGTTATTAACTGCCGGTTAACGGCCTAGGCGGTTACGGTTAGCGGTTTTAAACAATAACCGCTAATCGTAACCGCATTTTCACTCCTAATAGGTCTTCTTTCTAGCATTACTTTATAAAATAAAAGAACAGGATATCTGTTATTAAAAATCGATCATCTTCTTTTAAAGGAACTAACAATTTTGTTTAAGAGAAATATTAGGGGTACTAACGTTTTTACTAACAAATGGGTACTAACATGATGTGGAGCTTATTTATTGGTAAGGATCAAAACAATTAATAAAGAAAAATGCTATCAATACTAATAAATAAGCTCCACATCATGTTCGTACCCATTTATTAATAAAAAAGTTAGTACAATTAGCATTTCTCTTTGTTTAAATGGTACCAACGTCTAATTCTAATGATGATTCTGTAGACTTGCTACCACTTAGATAGTTGTTCAAACACCAAGCAAAAAAATAGACTCAGTGAAGCCAAATTACATGGCGCAAGATAGAATAATCCTATTCCCAACTTAAGGCATTAGCCACAATGTCCATGGTTGAGATTGGCAAGCTCATCCTCCACCACTACGGGCTCGAACTCTCCATTACCATCCTCTTCACCACATGCTCCATTTTAGACAGCTCAACTATCACCTCCTACATCCACCGTATCTCCCAATCCAACCGCTCCATCTCCCTTCATTGCTGCTTACCCTTTGTTTCTATTGACACCACCCTCCATTGGATATGGTGTCCAAAACTCTAATTGGTTGGATGGTGTTTTGATGAATATTGTTTATTTTTTGAATATTATTATAGAACAATAGACATATACATTTGTATTCTTACATGTCATATATGTGAGATAGTGTATTATTTGATTATATGGATGTGAGATCCCCAAGATTCATTGTATTTGAGCTATGGTGTGAGTAAATGAATTATACAAAAGATCATAGTCAAAGGTCTTTGCAACTTATAAAATTATTGTTCGTAGTCGTAAATGGAACTAGAAACTCCATCTAAACTATAACATATCGAACCTCAACGACCTATCTTAGTTAGGAGAAGCAGGTTGGCTTCAGGTTGATATGTTATGGTACTGGCAAGGTAATGCAATACACTGAACGGACTAGGTAAGTCATCATTCGTTTATAAATGTTGTCATACAAAATTATGTACGTACACGACGACTTATAACATTTACTCTAAATCCTGAGGAATTTGTGAACTTAGATGTGAAGTGTATGTTACTTTGATATATCAAAGAGTGAGACCTATTAGCGGTCGAAATAATCTTGATACATTACATAATCGTATGTAGTATTGTGGAAACACTCACTTCAAGAAGGAATCCAAATCATTTGTCAGAGAACAAAACGATAAGGAATATTCCCATTATTTTATATTTAATGGGAAAGATTATCCTAAAACTCGGGTCTAAGTGTTTTCAATAGGTATACTGAAAACTTATACATATACAAGATAAAATGCATTCTCATAAGGTACATAGGAATAATTATAAATTTAAATTAGTGACTTGAAGAAAATAGGTAGTTAACAAAGTGATAATACAAAGACTTTGGTTCGAATATGGAATGATTTCATGAAAAGGTAACATGCAATAAATAAAGTATGTCATGATGATTAATTGATTAAATAAAAAATACTTATTAGAGTACAATCACAATTATTTAATGGAATTAATTGTGATTAAATAGAGTTGTGTGACATGGTCGAGATAAATATGGTCACATGCCCATTGGAGCTAATAGTATTTTTTTTTCCTTATGCCCGGTGGCCCAATGGTGGCCGTTAGGAACTTTTAGCAATAGCCACCACGAACTTCTGCCGGACCCACGATGGCAGCTATGAACTTCTAGCAACCTCACTGTGGCCAACATGAACATCTAGTGGCTTTGCAGTGGTTGCTACAAACATCTGACCACTCCACAGTGGCCACCATGAATGTTTGGCAACCTTGCTGTGGCCGATATGAACTTCCAGTAGCCCTACAGTTGCTGCCCTGAACTTTTAACGCACATGTGGTGGTCTTCATCAACTTTTGGTGGCCATGTACTGATACCCCACTAAAACACGTGGCAAAAACCAATTTTTGGAATAATTTATTAATAACCAAAAACAATATTGAAAGTAGTTTTTAATATTATTTGATAATTTGAAATCACAAAATGGATTAATGATTAACAAGGGAACACTAGTATTAGGGACTTACTCTTAGAAAATACTTAGAATTTTGGGAATCAAGAAAAATTTTCGGACAATACATATAATGTATGGACGATGCTACCTTAACAATGTTGCATGCGACAATAATACATCTAAAAGCTTAGAAATGCGAAGGGGGAGCATTCTTTAAAGGCTAGAACCTCTAGCAAACCACCATAGCTTGATGCATTATAGGTTTCTTACGATATTGATTCTAAACCTTAAAAAGTTCGTAGTCACTTTGATGCATTAAAGAATGAGACATTTTTGTGGTCAACATACTTGAAACGTTGAGTAATCACATGAAGCATTGTGGAAACTCCATCCTCAAGAAGGAATCCAAGTCCTTTTATTAGATTAGATCAAAGAGACAATAAATCTCCCCCTTGAGATAGAGTTAATGGATTATTTATTCTCAGTCCCTCACCATGGCATTTGACTAGGATTACTAAAATACTTGTTCTTTGTGAAATTTAGTTTCACGTATGTGATTAAATTGAGTACTCGAGCATAAGAGGTAGTAAATTAAAGTGACAGTCTAATTGACTTTAACTCAAATATAGAATATTTCATAGAAGAATCAAATATCAAAATAATTAAGAATTGCACTTGGGATTAATTGATTGAATTCAAAAAAATTATTTAGAGTTTAGTCACGATTATTTAGTAAAATTAATTGTAATTAGATAGTAACCCGATGACAAGTGTTATAGGCTTATTAAGCTAAAATATTTTTCCCTTTGGATCCCTCTTCAAGCTAATGTAAGTTGACCATGGTGACGGACTTTTTATTTATTTAGTTGTCATGTTTATTTAATAAAAACAAAGGATTAGGATTAAGATACAACCAAAAGCCAAAGGAGCATGAGAGCACATGGACTAGGGTCAAAACCTAAAGAATTTAATACTCAGATGATTTCTGTATTGTACTGCCTTACCAAACACTGGTATAGGCTTTTGTATTTATAACGGAAGTTATTACAAGAGATAACAACTTTACAGATATGAGATATGAGATTACATTTCGAATTCTAAAATAGATCAACATATATAATTAAATTCTAACTCTCTAATGCTTATCAATTGTACCTATGTGATCTTTATCCTAATCTTGGAGATTGTCTTGAATTTGAACTAGCTTATCATTATCCTTAACAAAACCCCAGCCCTATGAGTTTTCTATGAGAAAAGATGAGGTTTGACATTTTTCAAACCTCATCTCTCCTCTTGGCCGTGAACTACATACACTACAAAAAAAAACATGATTTAGGGACATTTTTAATGTGACATTTTAAGGTAAAAAATGTCTCTATTTAATGGACACTCAATTAGTGGAAACATTGCTACAGTAAATACGACCCCTGTTACTGAGAGGGGTTGTTCCACTATTAAAATGACTCCTGGTGGAGTCGTTTTGTTAAAACAACCCCAATACAAAACATCCCTAAACCATGTTTTTTTTTGTAGTGATAGTTGTAGTAGGGAGTTTATTTTTCTACTACAACTACAACAAGTAATCATTTTCTACTACCAACAAGTTTTTCCTTCTCTTCAAGTAAACTCAACTCTATAAATAACGGAAACTATAGGGTGTTTTTATACATTCTTTATCCTACACATTGGAGTCACACTAGAGAATAATTTTATTCTCTCCAAAAGCTCACACTCTTTATATTTTCAAAAACATTAAGGTCCTGTTTGATTTGCGGAATAGACCCTTGGATTGGACTAGCTAATACTAAGTATGACTAGTCCTTTGTTTGGTAACACTCTATTCCTAAGAATAGTCTATTCCCATGAGACTACTAATCTCATATACACAGGGTTAGCTAAGCCACTCATTTTTTAGTGGCTTAGCTAATCCTTTCCTATGGGATTAAATTTCATTCTCTCTCTCTCTCTCTCTCTCTCTCTATATATATATATATATATATATATATCTCCGTTTCTCTTTTCTCCGTCTATATATTTCGTATTCTTCTGGTACAGTTTTTCTGCAAGTGCAAACAAAATTTTTTGGGGAAACTTCACTTTGGCCCCCTGAACTTCTACTCGATTTTACAAACCCCTCCGAACTTTCAAATCTCTCATTTTGGACCCCTGAACTTTCAATTACTCTCAATTAGAACCATTCCGTTAATTTTAGCTGTTAAAAATACAAAAAAAGACCAAAATGTCCTTGATTTTCATTTTTTTTTAAAATAAAAAAAGTTTTAGAAGTTAGAATTTTATACAAAAGTCAGGGGTATAAATGTCATGTAGCGTTTAAAATTTGACGGAGGGATCCACATTGAGAGTAATTGAAAGTTCAGGGGTGCAAAATGAGAGATTTGGAAGTTCAGGTGGGGTTTGTAAAATCGAGTGGAAGTTCAGCAATAAAAGTTCTTAATTTTAATTTGTTTTTTATTTCTTTGATTCTCTATAAATTTCTCTATGATTTTCTCTCCATTTATCTTGTTTTAATTTATGTACCTTTTTTTTTCATTATGTTTCTCCGTATCTCTTTTTTCTTAGTTTTTTCTTTTTTTCTTTGACGGAGAAACAGAATCTGCAAGGTTTTTATAAAATATAAATATATAATCTGTTTTTTGATTTCTTTTGATTCTCTGTACATTCTCCAATTATATTTTTTTTGATTTCAATATTGAGTTTGATTTTGTAGCATAATTGCAAAAAAAAAAAAAAAAAAGGCCACATACCTAACATAATTAAAAAAAAAAAAAAAAAGAAATTATAGTAAAGTTGTTTATGTTTAAAAAAAAAATAAAATGAAAGTCCTTAATAATATAAATTGTATTTGTATTATAAGGGTATTTTAGGAAATTTGATCACAATATGATTCCATTTACCAATATATTGCATTGTACCAAACTAAAGAATAGGATTAGCTTGTCTATTCCAGCGTTACAACCAAACAAAGGAATATGAATAGCTAATCCATTTCATACTCTTCTTTTCCCAGGGGTAGCTAATCATTTTTCAATGGACAAAACATTCCACGAACCAAACGAGGCCAAAGATGTATTATTAAATCTTGCCCCTCAATGGATAGAACTTCTTATTTGCCTTTACCTTCCTTAATTAATTATTCCCTAATCTTGTATTACTCTAATTAAGGAAATAAATCCCACAACATTTTTGTCGTCCAATGAGCCACAACCTTCTTGGCACTCTATGAACTACTTATAGGTTTGGAACTACGTAAATGAACCTCAATACAATTCAATCTTCCATTAAAAATAATCATTAATTTTTCATTTTTTGATCAAGACCCTCAAAATAATACCGAAAATGATTTCGGTTATTTGCTTGGTACGAAAATTATTTTTCCATTGCAATGGAAACCACTCAAAATGTTAGACAACCAAATATCATTGTCAACAGTTCCAAAAAAAAAAAAAAAAAAAAAAACCCATAAAACTCATAGATGGGAAGGGGGATTGGGACTAGAGCCAGCAATTTAACCTACAATCCGCAAATTTGACCAATACAGCACGTAATTTTAAGGTTATTGTTTAGGTTAAACGGGTTTAAGTTATAAACAGATGACCCATTTAATAAATATGTGACATGGGTCAACCCACAAATTTGCGGGTTGACCCGTTTATATATAGACAATGTGAATGGTAAAACTATAAAAAAAACCTTAAGTTCGGGTCATTTGGGTTGTGTCAACCCGATGTGACTCATTAATTAAATGGGTCATACGGGTCGTGTTATGTTACCCGTTAAATTAGGGTATTGTGTTCAGGTTGACATGTTTGACCCGTTTATTAAATGAGTCGTGTGTCGATCTAAACGGGTTGGCAACTTAGGTCAAGCGGGTTAACTACCTGAACTCGACACGTCAACCTGTTTTGCCACCCCTAATTGTGACATAGTAGGGAGATTTTTTTTTTAGGAAAATGAAAAAAAAAAAAAAACACAAAAAGAAATAATAAAATAATAATAATAAAAATTCTCACAAATGTTAAGGTTTTAGGGAAACCCATATTTTTTGTAGTATCAATAAGATAAGAACAATTATTACATTAATTAAGTAGTGATAGCTAAAACAACCATTTGTCTCAGCTCATGGATTAAAAGCACTCATTATTAATATAATACATGTGGTGAAATTTTTTATTTTCCCTTTAATCGAATAAATAAACAGGTTACTTAAAACAAATTAAAAAAAAAAAAAAACAAGCAGCAACAATTTCTTATTCGGTGAAGCATGACTTCTCCTTGATTATATAAGTAGTTTTTCTTCCAATTGTTGCAGCAACTTTGCTCGTAACCTTCCACTTCAGTACCTGTACGGCCACATCTGCCATAATAAGCTTTTTTTTTTTTTTTTTTTTTTAATTTAAAAAGGGAAAAGGGACTACAAGGGAGGGTCCTTCCCACTCTGGATCCGGATGGAAGAGAGAATGGGGGAACCTAAGAGAATGCTACCAAAAATAAAATGGGTAGCGGCCCATTTGGCTAACGCATGTGCACGAAAATTGGCACATTTAGACACTTTCGCAGCATACCAACTACGAAAGGGGGTAAGTTCAATACAAATATCAGAAATAACAGAAATAAAATGCCAAGAAGAAAAAAGAGCTGGCTGATTCACTGCTAAGATCACCAGGAGAGCATCACCTTCAAGAGAAAAAGCATCCAAACCAAAAGACCGAGCCAGCCTAGTAGCAAGAAGAGCAGCTATGGCTTCTCCCAAAAGGGCATCTGAGGAATGGAGCTTCAGGGTGGCAGCAGCTAAAATCTCCCCAGAAGAGTCACTAATAACTGCTGCAGCAACAGCAAAATTGCCTTTAATGGCAACATCAAAATTCCCCTTTAAACAACCCACAAGAGGAGGAATCCACAAGGAGGGAAGAGAAGCCTTCTTCCAAGCCGAAAGATGAAAGCCCAAATTTGAGTGAAGATGCTGAGTAACCTTAGCCAGATCAGGGAGGAGAGCCTCATGAACCAATTTATTTCTGGACAACCAAATTAGATCCAAGGAGAGAGCAGCAAAAAGCTGAAATTGACGAACCTCAGCACAAGGAATAGCCAACTTTTCAGCTGGATACACAACAGCAATAATCCACTCGTGAATAGGCTTGGACGAAAAAGCGGAAATAACATTTGGCCATGAAGAGCTACTCCAAAGAGAACAAGCCAGATTACACTCCAAGAAAATATGGGTCAAGGTCTCAAGAGGACCTTTACAGAAGGGGCACACCCATGCATTAGAATCGTCAGAGACAACAAACCTACCAATATTAGCCCTTGAAGGAAGCAAATCCCAAGCAATCTTCCAAAGAAGATGCTTCAAACGAGCTTGAAGCTTGAGGCCCCAAAGAGCCTGCCAAATTGCCGGAGAGAGAGGAGAAATTCTGCTAGATGGAGTCAAAGAAACTTCACGGGCAGATTTCACAGAGAAAAGACCAGAAGGAGAAGGCGCCCAAGACCATTTATCTGCTGAGCTAACCTGAGAGATATGAATGCTGAGGATGCTTGAAACCGTAGAAGGAGAGAAAAGATCTCTCAAAAGATCCACGTTCCAAGCACGCTCACCCGGGAGCATAAGATCAGCCACAAAAAAATCTGGAAGCTCCGTAAAAAGAGCATTCGGCCTGGGCTTAAAATTAGGTTGGGAGGGAATCCAAGGAGAACTCCAAATAGGAATATTCACACCAGAAGAAATAGACCAACAAGCACCCTTCTCCACCACCTTCCTATTTTTCATCAACCCTTTCCAAAGCCAAGAAGAGACAGGATTATAAGGGGCCTCCAAGAAAGAAAAACCTTGCTGCAAATACTTCCCCTTAAGGGCATCAACCCAAAGAAGAGGTTCATTTGAGGTCAACTTCCAACCAAGCCAAGCCAGCAAGGAGCTATTAAGAAATTTCATTGAGCTAATACCTAGCCCACCCAAGCTCTTAGGCTGGCAGATGCTATCCCAAGAAAGAAAAGAGAGATTGTGCCTTTTTTCTTGAGGGAAACCCCACCAAAATTTTCTCAAAACCGAATCTATCTCAGAGCAAAGAGACTTAGGAATAAGGAAGAGAGACATAAAGTATGTAGGGATGGCATTTAGCACTGATTTCAAAAGAGTGGTCCTTGCAGCCTGAGAAAGAAGCCTAGCTTTCCAACCCGTCACCTTGGCAAAAATCCTATCTTTGAGCTCGGAAAAAGAGTCCTTCTTATTCCGAGAAATAAACAAAGGAATCCCCAAATACTTGGCACGAGCAGGAATAGGAGCCAGCTTTAGAACACCATTAACCGAAGCCTTGACAGCAGGCTTACAATTCTTACTAAAGAAAATAGCAGACTTGGCTTGATTAATACATTGTCCAGACCAAAGAGAGTACAAAGAAATGCACTTGAGAATAACATTAGCTTCAGCCAAATTAGCCTTGGAGAAAATCATAACATCATCTGCAAAAAATAGATGAGAAATTGGAGGGCTCATTCTAGCAATTTTAATACCATGGAGAGCACCCAAATTTTCTTCCCTTAATAAAAGCCTCGAAAGGATTTCAGAGCCAAGAATAAAGAGAAAGGGAGACAGAGGGTCCCCTTGCCTCAAACCTCTTGAAGGAAAAAATTTGCCAAAAGGAGCACCATCAAGAAGAATGGAGAAGGAGGAGGTGATAATACATTGGCTAATCCAGTTAATCCAAGTGGGCTGGAAGCCAAGAAGCTCCATAATTTTCAAAATAAAGCTCCATTCCATAGAGTCAAAGGCCTTTTCCATATCCAATTTCAAAGCCATAAGACCTCCATTTCCTCTTTTCTGTCTCATAGAATGGAAAACTTCATGCGCTAAAATAGAATTATCATGGATAGATCTCCCTTTCAAAAAAGCAGACTGCATGGGAGAGACAATTTTATGAAGAAGAGGTTTAAGCCTATTAGCCAAGATTTTTGAAATAATCTTATAGTTGAAATTGGTAAGACTAATAGGCCTAAATTGATTCACCCTTGAAGGATTATCCACCTTGGGGATGAGAGCAATATTAGTATGGTTGAACTCTTTTAGCAAAAAACCTCCTCTAAAAAAAGATTGCACTGAGGCAATAACACTAAGCTTCACAATAGGCCAGTAAGTTTTTGTAAAAAAGCCCTGTCATGCCATCAGGACCAGGAGCTTTATTAAGTCCAAGATCAGTGATAGCCGAAAAAATCTCCTCTTCAGTAGGAATTACACATAAAAGCATATTATCATCATCAGTTATCACTTTATCCACCAAACCAGCAAGATCATCATCAAAAGAAGGGTGAGAAGTAGTAAAACGAGAATGAAAATGATCCACCAGCAAAGAACCAATATTCTCCCTACCCATAACACTGACCCCATTATCAATAAGACAAGAGATGGAGTTGTACCTACGACGGCAAGCATTAGAGGCATGGAAAAATTTTGTATTAAGGTCTGTACAAGAAAGCCATAACTCCCTTGATTTTTGTTTCCACAAAATTTCCTCACGCAGGAGTTGCTCTTGGAGAGCCTTCTGAAGAACCACTTCTCTGGCAGCACTACTAGAGGAGTGAGGAGAGGCTTGAATAACTCCAATTTGGGCCATAAGAGATTTAATCTGAGTCTGAATATGACCAAAATGGAGAGTGTTCCAAGACTTTAAAGCTGATTTTGTTTTCTTCCACTTCCTGCTCAACGAGAAAGCTGGAGAGCCTTCCACCGCAACCAACCAAGCTTCCGCTACCACTGAGTGACTAGCCTGATCACGGGTCCAAAAAGCTTCAAAGCGAAAAGGCTTGGGAAGATTACGGTAGGTACCAGAGGTAGACAACAAAATTGGGCAGTGATCCGAATTAACAGCCAAAAAATGATTAATCAAAGAGTTAGGGAACAAAGACACCCACTCTTGATTAGCCAAGCCACAATCCAATCTTTCTCTGATGTTAGCACTACCAGAGCGACAGTTACTCCAAGTAAAATTATTACCAATAAAGCCCAAATCAACAAGAGCATTAGAATGCACAAAATCAACAAAATCCATATGCGAAGTAGACCCAAAATTACGACCCCCACACTTATCAGCAGAAGACAAAATCGCATTAAAATCTCCCAACAAAAGCCAAGCTCCACCAAAAGAGCTTCCCAACGCAGAAAGGTTGGACCAGAGAGCAAAACGATTCTGTACAGTGTGAGGAGCATACACACAGGAAATTAACCAAGATCGATGAGGAGGATCAGAAACCACCATGCAGGAGATGTGGTGTTGATCAAGATTAACAAGATCCAAAGAAAAGCCATATTTCCAAGTCACAAAAAGACCTCCACTTAAACCAACAGGAGGAACTTCAAGCCAAGCAGAGAAACCCAAGCAAGAAAGAGAGCTCCAGAAACGTGAAGATAGAACCTTAGTTTCAGACAAGAAGAGAACATCAGGCCTATGTTGCCTAATCAGGGCTCGTAAGGAACGAATTTTCGGGGCACAAGCCAACCCCCGACAATTCCAAGCCAAGATTCTCATTGAGGTGGTGGGGGCTGGATGAAACCAGCCACCCCATCCAAAAGCAAAGCACCTGAGGAAGAACCATCCACTTCCTTATCACCCAATTCCCTTCCATCACCAGCACCATAGGACGAGCTAGAATCAGTCTTGGATTTTTTGGTAGGGTGGGGATGAGCGCTAGGATTGAAAGAAGAAGGTGAGGCCGATTTGTGGTAAGGGTGAAAACGTTTTTTAGAGGAGATAGTGGGAGGATATTTTGGAGGTTTCAGATGAGTAAGGGAAGGATATTTTTCAAAAGGAGGGTCTGCCTTAGAAGTAGAAGGGATAGTTACAAGAGAATTAGAAATGGAAAGAGAAGTCAACAAAGGAGTTGAAACACTAGTAACAAATGGAAAGCTGGTCACTAACGAACTAGTTAGAGCAGGGGGTGGGACCAGAAGACTTATTGGGATTGGGCCACAAGCTATTAGAAAGTTTTAGCTGTAGGTTGTTAGCAACATGGGTAAGCATTAATGAGGGGGAGGTAGGGTTCAGCTGAAAGTTGACAAGAGGGGACTTTTCCATTAATGCGGAAGTGAGGGAAGGTAAGGGGTTGGTGGTGATGGGATTTGCCAGCTTTACAAGGGAGGGGACACTTGAACGAGTTGGACTGAGTTGGCTTGAGTTACCAATACTAAGAACCTGTGTTGACTCACCAGAGTCAGGAACGTGAGCTTGAGAAAGAATCCCAGACGCTGCCGAAGAAGCTTGAGACAGAGCCGGAGAGATCTGGAGGCTTCTAGGAGGAAACAGCAGCTCCACTCGATTAGCATAAGGAGATTTTGCTTTTAGTTTGGGACCAAAAATTCCAGAATCAGGGGAGCGAGGGATAACTGGGCATGCAAAAGAAAGATGCCCAAGCCTTCCACATGCATAGCAAAACTCAGATAATCGTTCATACTGATAAAAAATTTGAGCTGGTGGCTTAGGAGGACGTTGTAAAATAAAACCCGTAGCCAAAGGTTCATCAAGAGGAATAAGAACCCGGATTCTCAAGAAGCTTTTCCTACAAGGCTTCATATTATCCATGTTATCAACTTCAACCAGACCTCCAAGACTATCTGCAATAATCTTAGCATTGGCCACCGTCATTTTATCAAGAGGAAGTCCATGCACCTGTACCCAGATCGCTGCCTTCGAAAAACCAATATCATCAAAAGTTTCATCATTTTTTCTAAAGCAATGAAACAATAGATTCCATGATTAAAACTTTACTATACCCAAACGGAGTGAAAACAGACTCAAATACAAATTTCAATTCCGTTTAAAAAGTATATCTATACAGTGTTAGAAATGGTGTGAAATATATGATGCTTTATATTGTCCTTTTTTTTTTTCCTTTTTTTTTTTTTCCTTTTTTTTTTTTTTTTTCTTTTTCTCTTGTTGGTTGTGGGACTTTTGGCTTCTGATAGTTTAGGAGGGAGAGAGAGAGAGAGAGAGAGTATTAACGTAATAGATGGTGCCAAACAACAACAAACAACAACTAAAAATTTACTTAAATGTGATCTTTTGAAAATCTTGGAAACACATCCATTCCAAGATGGGATGGCCCATATGAGCGGAATTTTTTCAAGGCAAACACAACAGCTAGTAATTCTTTTTTCGGTTGTAGTGTAATTCAATTGAGCATCCAAGAGAGTTTGTTGGCATAATAAATAGCATGAGAAATCTTGTCTTCACGTTGTCCCAAGATAGCACCCATAGCATAGTCGAATGGGTCACACATGATTTCGAATGGGAGAGACCAATTGGGAGGCTTCATGATGGGGGCAAAGGATAGAAGAGAGTGAAGCTTCTCAAATGCCCGCAGACATTCTGTATCAAAATTAAAAGGAGTCTCCCTGGAAAGAAGATTGCACAAGGGTCTACAAATCTTTGATAAAGTGGCGATAAAAGCCAGCATGTCTGAGAAAAGAGCGGATTTGTTTCACCCATCTAGGCGGTGGAAGATTAGCAACGAGTTCAACTTTCACCCTATCTACCTCAATTCCTTGCTTGTTTGAACCATGAAATGGCTCTTCTCGCAGCTCAAAATCAGGTTTGTCTCCTTGCATCATTGAAGAACGAGTGAAAGATTTTGGAGAAAAGTATCAAAGGAGGATCCAAAGACAAAAAAATCGTCCATGAACACCTCAAGAAAATTTTCAACCATGTCCGAGAAG
>NC_081545.1:13988419-13998318 GCF_901000735.1 Corylus avellana | reverse complement strand
GCTAGTCACTCAGTGGTAGCGGAAGCTTGGTTGGTTGCGGTGGAAGGCTCTCCAGCTTTCTCGTTGAGCAGGAAGTGGAAGAAAACAAAATCAGCTTTAAAGTCTTGGAACACTCTCCATTTTGGTCATATTCAGACTCAGATTAAATCTCTTATGGCCCAAATTGGAGTTATTCAAGCCTCTCCTCACTCCTCTAGTAGTGCTGCCAGAGAAGTGGTTCTTCAGAAGGCTCTCCAAGAGCAACTCCTGCGTGAGGAAATTTTGTGGAAACAAAAATCAAGGGAGTTATGGCTTTCTTGTACAGACCTTAATACAAAATTTTTCCATGCCTCTAATGCTTGCCGTCGTAGGTACAACTCCATCTCTTGTCTTATTGATAATGGGGTCAGTGTTATGGGTAGGGAGAATATTGGTTCTTTGCTGGTGGATCATTTTCATTCTCGTTTTACTACTTCTCACCCTTCTTTTGATGATGATTTTGCTGGTTTGGTGGATAAAGTGATAACTGATGATGATAATATGCTTTTATGTGTAATTCCTACTGAAGAGGAGATTTTTACGGCTATCACTGATCTTGGTCTTAATAAAGCTCCTGGCCCTGATGGCATGACAGGGCTTTTTTATAAAACTTACTGGCCTATTGTGAAGCTTAGTGTTATTGCCTCAGTGCAATCTTTTTTTAGAGGAGGTTTTTTGCTAAAAGAGTTCAACCATACTAATATTGCTCTCATCCCCAAGGTGGATAATCCTTCAAGGGTGAATCAATTTAGGCCTATTAGTCTTACCAATTTCAACTATAAGATTATTTCAAAAATCTTGGCTAATAGGCTTAAACCTCTTCTTCATAAAATTGTCTCTCCCATGCAGTCTGCTTTTTTGAAAGGGAGATCTATCCATGATAATTCTATTTTAGCGCATGAAGTTTTCCATTCTATGAGACAGAAAAGAGGAAATGGAGGTCTTATGGCTTTGAAATTGGATATGGAAAAGGCCTTTGACTCTATGGAATGGAGCTTTATTTTGAAAATTATGGAGCTTCTTGGCTTCCAGCCCACTTGGATTAACTGGATTAGCCAATGTATTACCACCTCCTCCTTCTCCATTCTTCTTGATGGTGCTCCTTTTGGAAAATTTTTTCCTTCAAGAGGTTTGAGGCAAGGGGACCCTCTGTCTCCCTTTCTCTTTATTCTTGGCTCTGAAATCCTTTCGAGGCTTTTATGAAGGGAAGAAAATTTGGGTGCTCTCCATGGTATTAAAATTGCTAGAATGAGCCCTCCAATTTCTCATCTATTTTTTGCAGATGATGTTATGATTTTCTCCAAGGCTAATTTGGCTGAAGCTAATGTTATTCTCAAGTGCATTTCTTTGTACTCTCTTTGGTCTGGACAATGTATTAATCAAGCCAAGTCTGCTATATTCTTTAGTAAGAATTGTAAGCCTGCAGTCAAGGCTTCGGTTAATGGTGTTCTAAAGCTGGCTCCTATTCCTGCTCGTGCCAAGTATTTGGGGATTCCTTTATTTATTTCTCGGAATAAGAAGGACTCTTTCTCTGAGCTCAAAGATAGGATTTTTGCCAAGGTGACGGGTTGGAAAGCTAGGCTTCTTTCTCAGGCTGCAAGAACCACTCTTTTGAAATCAGTGCTAAATGCCATCCCTACATACTTTATGTCTCTCTTCCTTATTCCTAAGTCTCTTTGCTCTGAGATAGATTCGGTTTTGAGAAAATTTTGGTGGGGTTTCCCTCAAGACAAAAGGCACAATCTCTCTTTTCTTTCTTGGGATAGCATCTGCCAGCCTAAGAGCTTGGGTGGGCTAGGTATTAGCTCAATGAAATTTCTTAATAGCTCCTTGTTGGCTCGGCTTGGTTGGAAGTTGACCTCAAATGAACCTCTTCTTTGGGTTGATGCCCTTAAGGGGAAGTATTTGCAGCAAGGTTTTTCTTTTTTGGAGGCCCCTTATAATCCTGTCTCTTCTTGGCTTTGGAAAGGGTTGATAAAAAATAGGAAGGTGGTGGAGAAGGGCGCTTGTTGGTCTATTTCTTCTGGTGTGAATATTCCTATTTGGAGTTCTCCTTGGATTCCCTCCCAACCTAATTTTAATCCCAGGCCGAATGCTCTTCTTACGGAGCTTCCAGATTTTTTTGTGGCTGATCTTATGCTCCCGGGTG
Source organism: Corylus avellana (assembly GCF_901000735.1). NCBI lineage: Eukaryota > Viridiplantae > Streptophyta > Magnoliopsida > Fagales > Betulaceae > Corylus > Corylus avellana. The sequence continues at coordinate 13,996,151 of NC_081545.1, read as the reverse complement.
AGCGTTCTTGGAACGTGGATCTTTTGAGAGATCTTTTCTCTCCTTCTACGGTTTCAAGCATCCTCAGCATTCATATCTCTCAGGTTAGCTCAGCAGATAAATGGTCTTGGGCGCCATCTCCTTCTGGTCTTTTCTCTGTGAAATCTGCCCGTGAAGTTTCTTTGACTCCATCTAGCAGAATTTCTCCTCTCTCTCCGGCAATTTGGCAGGCTCTTTGGGGCCTCAAGCTTCAAGCTCGTTTGAAGCATCTTCTTTGGAAGATTGCTTGGGATTTGCTTCCTTCAAGGGCTAATATTGGTAGGTTTGTTGTCTCTGATGATTCTAATGCATGGGTGTGCCCCTTCTGTAAAGGTCCTCTTGAGACCTTGACCCATATTTTCTTGGAGTGTAATCTGGCTTGTTCTCTCTGGAGTAGCTCTTCATGGCCAAATGTGATTTCTGCTTTTTCGTCCAAGCCTATTCAGGAGTGGATTATTGCTGTTGTGTATCCAGCTGAAAAGTTGGCTATTCCTAGTGCTGAGGTTCGTCATTTTCAGCTTTTTGCTGCTCTCTCCTTGGATCTAATTTGGTTGTCCAGAAATAAATTGGTTCATGAGGCTCTCCTCCCTGATCCGGCTAAGGTTACTCAGCATCTTCACTCTAATTTGGGTTTTCATCTTTCGGCTTGGAAGAAGGCTTCTCTTCCTTCCTTGTGGATTCCTCCTCTTGTGGGCTGTTTAAAGGGGAATTTTGATGTTGCCATTAAAGGCAATTTTGCTGTTGCTGCAGCAGTTATTAGTGACTCTTCTGGGGAGATTTTAGCTGCTGCCACCCTGAAACTCCACTCCTCAGATGCCCTTTTGGGAGAAGCCATGGCTGCTCTTCTTGCTACTCGGCTGGCTAGGTCTTTTGGTTTCGATGTTTTTACTCTTGAAGGTGATGCTCTCCTGGTGATCTTAGCAGTGAATCAGCCAGCTCTTTTTTCTTCTTGGCATTTTATTTCTGTTATTTCTGATATTTGTATTGAACTTACCCCCTTTCGTAGTTGGTATGCTGCGAAAGTGTCTAGATGTGCCAATTTTCGTGCACATGCGTTAGCCAAATGGGCCGCTACCCATTGTATTTTTGGTAGCATTCCCTTAGGTTCCCCCATTCTCTCTTCTATCCGGATCCAGAGTGGGAAGGACCCTCCCTTGTAGTCCCTTTTCCCTTTTTTAATTAGAAAAAAAAAAAATATATGGGTATTCAAAATAAACAAAAAGAAAATCTCAATTTTGACTGTAAATTAGTATTTTCTTCTAAGCTAACATCAAATGTTTAATTTTGTAAGTTTTCGGTTCTAACTTGAATCAATAATTTCTCTTGGATTTGTGATTTTCCTTTAGCCTTTTTTTTTTTCCTCCTCTTTTTTTGTAGATGGTGCCCATCTTTCATTTGCAATTCAGTAAGGGTCCGTTTGAGATTGTGATTTCAAAAAGTGCGTTTTTTAAAATTGTGTTTTTGAAACCTTTACTTTTTAAAATCGAAAAGGCATTTGGTAAAATATATTAAAAAGTTTTTTTTTTTTTTTTTTTAATCAAATATTTGTTATGCGAAATTGTGATTTTGGTTTAAATTTGGGTTTTTTCAAATAAGCACCCCTTAACTTGCTTATAGAAATTGCAGATTTTTTTTTCCTATTTTAGATTAAGTGTTTTTCAAATCTCAATGCCAAACGATTTACATTTTGCGATATCTTTTAAAAATACAAATTATTCTTGCAAAATCGCAATCTCAAACGCACTCTAAGACAGATTATATCATAATATAAAAGAAAGAGTAGGAATCGAAACCTTGTTGACAAAGACAATGACGTTGGACTTGGTCTTGCAGATGTAGGGATTGCGTATACAAATATCTGGAATCCAAATATCAGTAAGAAATTTCAAATAAATTGAATGTGAAACAAATGTCTAAAATCCAAAACACCATAGAAGATGAGAAGCGTACCCGAGAGAGAGATTTGGGTGATGTAGAATGTGATGTCTTGTTTAGCTAGAAGAGTTTTGTTGAAGCAATGAATATCCCTAAATCCCAATCCTCCCTAAGTCTTTGAACAACCCAGCTTTTCCCATCTCATCTAATGTATTTTCTTCTCATCGTTCTTGTGGCCCCACCAAAACTGTTGCATAAGACCAATGATATCATTACATAGCTTCTTTGGGAGCAAGAAAATACTCATGATGTAAGTAGGAATTGCTTGAAGAACAGCTTTAATAAGAATCTCTTTCCCAGCTTGTGAAAGAAATTTCACCTTCCAATCTAAAATTCTTTTCCTTACCCTATCAGTAATATGTTGAAATTCCCTAACACGGGATTTACCAACCAAAGCCGGCAGCCCCAAATAGTGATCATACTGTTGCGAGGATGGAACACCCGTCAGATTTAGAATAAGAGCCTGAGCATCGGCACTAGTATTTCTACTAAAAAGACTGCCGTCTTGTCTCTGTTTAACCTTTGCCTCGAAACGTTTTCATAACATTCCAATATAAAGGCAAGGCACTTCCAATCATGTGAGATAGCCTTGCAGAAAAGGAGACTGTCGTCTGCAAAAAATAAATGGTTCAAACGGGGTCCTCTTTGAGAGGTTGCGACCCCCCCAACATATCCATTTCATTCCGCTTGATGGAGTTGGAAGCCAAGAACCTTAGCACACAAAATAAACAGGTAAGGGGACAGAGGATCCCCTTGCCTAATACCTCTTGCTGGGCAAAAGCATCCCACCAGACACCCATTAACAATAACAGAATAAGAAACTGTAATCAAACATTTCATGATAAGCCACACCCATCTTTTAGCTACCCATCCTCCGCATTACCTCCTCCACAAACACCCATTCCACTCGGTCATAAGTCTTACTAATGTCGAGTTTGAGGACCATATAACCCACCTTTACCTACATTCGAGTGTGCATGGAATGTAACGTCTCATACACCGCCAAAACATTATCAGAAATCAAGCTTCCGGGGATAAAGGCACTTTATTTTGGGAAATTATAATAGGCAAAATATTCTTCGGCCGGTTAGCAAGAACCTTGGATATGATTTTATAATCCACATTACATAAATTTATGGGTCTAAAATCATTCACCTTCGTAGGTATGGGCTTCTTTGGGACAATAGCAATATGGGTGAAATTCACACATTCTTCCAAAGCACAAGAATTAAAGAACTCAAAAGAAGCTTTACATACTTCGGGACCCACAGAGAATTATCAAGATAAAAACATGTTGGAAAGCCATCAAGGCCGAGTGCTTTCAGTGATACCATTTGGGCCAAAGCAACACTAAACTCATCAGCCGAAGGTTCCATGAGAAGTTGATTGTTCATTGCCCCAATCACCTTGCTAGGAAATCCAACAAAGCATTCCTCCACACGTCATTCTCTTAATTATCTCTTTTTGCAAATCTAATAGATCCACCATTAGATTTGTAGACTTATGTGAATACCACAAAAATTGAATGATAGATTCACTCATTTCCTATACAAAGATGGTTAAGATAATGAATTTTATCATTTCTCCATGGAAAAACTCTCTTTGAGCACATTATCGGCACCTATAATACGCAATGAGCTGGATCAAAAAGTCCTATAATAAGGCAACTAAAGTTGTTTTGTCTTTAGATGCTTTTGCCTACTACCATGTAACATTTCAATTCCCATGATTTTAGCATAGCCATAAACATTAGGGGTGAAAAAGTAGGCGGTTATAACCGCCCACTAACCGCACTAACCGTTAACCGCTAACCGCTTTTGAAGGCAGTTAGGGTTTAGGTTTAGGTTTTGAAAAAACCGTTAACGGCCTTTATATATATTATATTTATATGGGATAAATGTAAAATTGGTCATTGTGGTTGGCCTAAATTACAAATCACTCCACGTGGTATAAAAAATAATTCATAAAGCTTTGTAGTCGGCCTAAATTACAAATCACTCCATGTGGTGTTAAAAGAATTGGAAAAAGTCTACATATCTCCCTACCCCCGGGAATCACACAACGTCCCTTCCAAACTTCAATTATAACAACGCCCCTCAAACTACCAAAACATCGTTAATGTTCCCCAATGACTAAACTACTCCTTATAAAATAAAATAAAAAAAATACTAAAACTCTAAAAATACCCTAAAACTAGAAAAGAAAAATAGAAATCAGGCAAATTTTTTTAAAAAATTTATGTTTTTATGTAAATTTAAAATTTTGTTTTATATATATTTTTGTTTTTTATAATTTTTAAAAAATATAAATTTCCGTTTTAAAAAAATGTTTCGTTTACAAAAATAAAATTTTTCATTTTTTAAAACATAATTTTAAAAAAGAAATCGTTTTTTTTTTAAAAAAAATAAAAAATTCTATTTCCAAAAAAAATCAAACATTTCCGTTTAAAATATATATATATATTTTGTAAATATTAATATATATATTTTTTAATTTATAAGGGTATTTTTGTCTTATTGAGAAATTTATAAGAGCATTTTTATCTTTTTTCTATTTTTGGGGGGACATTAACAATATTTTGGTAGTTTGGAGGGATATTGTCAATTGAACGGTAGTTTAAGTGGAATAGTAAAATATTCAGTTAATGGCCAAAATCTCTCTAAAGAGATCCTAAGGCCATAAATGAGACATCGGTCCCATTAATATAAATAATAATTTATTATTATTTATATTAATCGGACCGAACTTGGCTTACCTGCTGTAGTTTGCTCTACCGCTGAGATTTCTTTTCTAATAACGTAAGTAAAAAGAAAAAAACACCGTCAATTTCACGTTTAACTCTCGTCAATTTCTTTTGTTTTTTTCTACCCAAACCCCAAGCCGTCTTCTCTCTTTTCTCACCATCAAATATTGCACTGCTCATCGTCTGCACCTCTGCAGCATTCTTCTGAAGTTTATCTTCAGTAAGAAGACTATGAAAGTGTTTTGAAGCTCCTTGAGGATGAAACATCATTTACAATGCAAATTTTCTTCCTTGGGGGAGTGGAAACCCCAATTCTCTTCTGTAACAAAGCCTCACAAGCTCCTTCTAGAAGAGTTGAATACGAAAATCATGACATCTATTGGATTAAAACCCTCAATTGCAGCACCAATTTCCACCCTAGAGAAGATCACCCACAACACATCCAGAGCCACAAGCAAAACAAAAAATTTAAACCAAGATCCGAAACTGAAAGGGATTTTTTGCACAAACAAGAAGAAGGGGAATGGGACGGTGGAAGAATGGGAATGAGGCAAAAAAGTTCAAAGCAATTTTGCTGGAAAATATATTTTGAATTTCATCTTCATTCACCTCTTTCTTCTTACATCATCCAACGCACTCATTGGTAACGCTCTTAGCCCCGGTGGATAAGGCAACCTCCGGCAAATACAAAAAACTATGCCCAATAGGAACAGGAAGGGGATGATGAAGGCCACCATGTGCAAAGGTTGATGTTGGAAGGCTTGAAGGAGAGTATCCATGACTCTCGACTCTCGCGGGTGTCGGTTTTAGGTATGGTGAGAAAAGAGAGAAGACGCTTGGGGTTTGGTTGAAAAAAAAAAAAAAAAAAGAATTAACGGGAGTTGACGGGAGTTGACGGTGCTTTTACCTTGCACTTTAAGGGTTAAAAACCCCTTGAAAGATAAATCGCAGCGGTAGAGCAAAACTACCACAGATATGCGGTAGTTTTGTCTACCGCATGTAAGCCTCTCCCAATGGGACCGATGTCCCATATATGGCCTTAGGTATTATTTATATTTGAAAAATAAAATAAAATAAAATAGTAAGGAGTGGCAGGCCACCGCAGTTGGGCCGAAGGCACCCCATGGCCCTTCGGGGTGGCCGAATCATCCCAAATGCCAAATAAAAAAAAATAAAAAATAAAAAGTAAAAAATATTTTGCCCTGGCCGATCTACTGCCAAGGGCCATGGGGGTGGCTTCGGCGGTTGGTGGCCCCAAAGCCACCCTAAGGCCCAACTGGTGTGGCCGGGCACACCTTACTTTTTTTTTTTATTATTATTATTATTTTTTTATTATTTTTAAAATATAAATAATATTTTATTATTATTTATATTAATGGGACAGATGTCCCAGTTATGGTCCTAGGATCTCTCTAGAGAGATCTTGGCCATTAACTGGATATTCTCCTGTCTATTTTGGACTGGAGAGGATCTTATTCCAATTTGAAGGGGGTATGTAGATTTTACCATTTATTGTAAGTCCTCATGGTATGCCAAAATAACAGTTTACTTCATAAGATCAATTTCGTTAAGTAATTAACAAAATCTGTCACTTTGCCACGTCATACCCAATAAAAATGCGACACGTGTTATTATTAATTTCTGACTTTCAAAACTAACAATTATGATTTTTCACACCATTTTACGACGCCTGCTAAGATTACACATTAGTCATCATTCCATGACAGATTACTACAGTAAATTAACCTAATATTGCAACAGTAAATTAACATAATCTTTCATCTCCCCAAAATTTTACCCCATGCATGACTATCCCTCCCTCATCTTCATCTTCTTCAGCAACTTCACAAAATGTGACCATCAAATTCTCGCAAAATGCTCTCAAATTGTGGCGAGTAAGATAAAAATAAGTGAAGGTTACGCATTAAGTAAAATTTCAAGGATAAAAGAGATTAGGTTAATTTACTGTAATAGTAGAACATGACAAAATAACGGATTTTGTTAAGTTATTTAACGAAAATTGATTTTAGGGAGTAAACTGTTATTTTGACCTATCCTAAGAACTTATCAATTATTTTTTATATTACATGGAGTGATTTGTAATTTAGGCCAACTATAGGGACTTATAAATTATTTTTTATACCACATGGAGTAATTTGTAATTTAGGCCAATCACATAGACCAATTTTGCATTTACCCCTATTTATATATAAAAAAGTTTAGAAATAATGTCATATGTAGTAGGGCATTATCTTATTACCATATAAACGTCGTTTTATAGCTGTAACCGTCTTTTCACCCCTCAATTCTATGCATTTGAAAGCATCCAAAATAAATTAAAAGAAGACAAATTTAATAAATGAGAAAATGTGTTTGATCCAACCAAAAATCACAACAAAAGGGCATAAGATGAGACAAAAATGATATGAATTGTTCTCTAAATGGAGAAGGGATATCGAGCAACTTAAACTCTAAACCCCCTGCTGTTTCTTCTTCCCCTAGCTTTCTCAAATTTTCTTCCCTTAGACCGCACGAAAGGTTTAGTGTGGCTGTGTGGCACACCAGGAGCTTTACCAAAATGTTTTACTGCTTCACGAGCATTCTTAGGACCTCTAAGAAGAACCTGCAATAAGCACCAGTAGAACTTTATTTGATGGAATCTACATGAGAAATAATAAACAAGCACGTTAAGACTAAAATCTAGCCATTGCTTAAAAACTATCCACATACCATGATAAGACATGTAGCAAACCAGCAAGAATATCTTAAAGAGAAGAGGAATGCTACAATGCATTCTACAAACCATCTCCCCACCATCTCTTCAATTTAACATTTTGATTTTGATTTTTTTTTTTTTTTAAAAAAGGAGGTTAAGAGAGGAGATGGTGAGGAGATGGCTTGTAGAATGCAAAAGAGAATATCCCTAAAGAGAAATGACACTTTCACTCCCGCACTCTCAAGTGTACTCTTCCTAACGCGACAATAGTCCAATGGTAATTTTCCTGTTACAGTCAGGGATCGATGCACTTTGGAGTA
>NC_081545.1:13781604-13988319 GCF_901000735.1 Corylus avellana | reverse complement strand
GCATATCTTGCCTTGGGTTATTTTACTTGTTAGGGAGTCTTACAAATTTTATGGAACTTGTCTTGAGTTTAAGCTGAAAGCTTCATGATTGTATGCTAATTACACTTTACACTTTTTAGAACATATGTGGTCTAAGTTGTCCATTCGTGAGTGATTTGACTCTGGATTTCCTTTTGGCTGTAATGATGGTGTTTGTCTTTTTAAGTTTGTTCATGAATAAGAACCATGATTTATGTGAAACTTTTTTCTTGTTAACAACATAGTGCTTCAATATTTGTGGGTTTCATTTCTTTTAAGCCTCTACAAGACTTCACTCGTCCACTAGGGATGCCTAGGGGTTTAAAAGACTTGTTGCATATGCTAAATGCAACCATCTCTCCCACGAAAGGGGATTTATGTTTTGTTTTTATCTTATTTTTCGTTTTGTTTTGCTAAGGGACTAGCAAAAGTTAAGTTTGGTGGTGTTTGATGTCTGCCAAATATTGCATATTTGGACCTCTTAATTTACTTGTGATAATCCTTTAGCTGTGTTATTATTTGATGTTCTGAGCTAGTTCTGTGTTTTTAGTATTTTATAGGTTGTTGAAGGAAAGCCAGGATTTTTATGTGAAAGTTGCATTTGGAAGGAATTTGCAAATATGTCAGCACGATCGAGCACAGATCACTATGCTTGAGTGCATATGTGCTCGAGCCAGCGCCCCAAGATCAAGCGCAGATGCGCCCTCTTGAAGGTTAAGTGCGCGCATACGCATGCGTGGCAAGCCCGAGTACGCTTGAGGGTAGAAGGTGTGCGATCGAGCCCACTATCCGATCTGGCAGCAAATTTAAGTCTATTTCAAATTATAAACCCTAGTTTTGGGCCTATAAATAAAGAATTATCACATTAGTTTTGGGAGGCTACGAATTTCAAGATTTCATAAGAGAAAGAAGAGAGTTTAAGGGTTTCCTAGCTTTCGGATCTCAACTTTGTGATTCTTTTTTGTAAGTACTCAATTTTACATTATGAGTTCAATCAATCTTGTTTTATCTTTCAATAACATGAGAGACTAAACCTTCAACTAAGGTTGAAGATGAAGCCTCACTTATGATTAGTAACTTTGTTCCATGTATGTAATATTTCTCAATTTAATGGTTTAATTGCTCTATTGTTTTACTTCTAAGTAGTTGGATTGAATAATTTTTGGATATCTTTTATGATTCAAGGATACACTTGGTGATTTAAGATTATTCAATACAATTGGTTGCTTGGTTTTCTTTGTTAAAAATTGAATTTTCCTTGTGATTTATTCTCTGGATACAATTGATGTTTTGATAAAGATTGGATATTTTCTTGTGATTTATGGATATAGTTAATGATTTGATCGAATATTGGATTTCTTTTGTGATTTGGGTTATGAATGGATACATGGAATCTTTTGATTAATTCTTTGAAGCAATAGTAGAACAAACATAAGGTGTATATGTGAGAACTTTGGGAAATATTATAGATCATGAAATTATGTTGTTATAAATTTGTGAGTGCGGATTCCGAAACCTTAGTGCTTCGTCATAAGATTTCAATCACTTTAAATTGCTTATATTTTTACTTTTTCATTCAAACCAAAAATTCTCTCAAAAATTTGAAACTATATTAGGGTTTAATTAATTTAGATTTAAAATTTCTTTCAAGAATACAATTCTCTGTGGGTTTGACCTTACACTTGCAATCCATTAACTACAATTGATTCGTATACTTGAGAGTTAAATAAATTTGTACAACAAGTTTTTGACGCCATTCTTGGGGATTTGTTTAATTTTTGAAACTAATTTATTTTTAAATTAGTTTTATTCTTTTACTAGTTATAATTAGGATTTTATTTTTCTGCAATTTATTTTGTTTTACTCTTGTTACTAATAATAGTAATAAAAAAAAGGGATTTTTTTTGTTTTGTTTTGTTTTGTTTTTGTGTTACAGTTTTGCCGCAACCGCCTTTCGCACGCCCTTGTTAGTGCGATCGATCGTAGCCCTGCTATGATCGAGCGCACTTGTGGCCAAGACAGCAAGTCAAGCGCACCTGCGCTCGTCAACTGCCGCATCTTCATTTGTACACTAACTCGAGTGCGATTAAGCGCACTCATAGTAAAGGCAGCAACCACAATAGTTCAGTATATTTTAGCCAAAATATTTTGGTCATTTTTCGTGAGTTTTTAGTTTCTGTTTAAATTAATTTTTGCTTGCAGATGTGTTTAGTTAGTTTAGTATAATTTAATTTAGTTCAATTTTTAGTTTGTTAGGTTGTTAGTTCCTATTTGCATGTTTAGTCGTAGATCTTTAAATCTGAAGTTCAACACTTTTGATCCCGAAATTGAAAGAACGGCGAGAGAGAATCTAAGACAACCACCAAACTCACCCACCAATTCTCAAAGTTCAATGTCTAATTCAGCAAAGTCTGTTAAGATGGGAGAACGAAATCAACCTAGATCCCTTTGGGAGCAGGTTGTACCCAATATTACCAACACACCGTCGTGTATAGTGTTGCCAGCTACTCATTTTGAGCTGAAGCCGAGTACGATAAGTCACTTTCCTGAATTTAGAGGATTAGAGAATGAGGATCCATATGTTCATGTGAGGACCTTTTTGAAAATTTGAGAAATTGTTAATACGCAAAATGCCTCAGTAAAAGCGGTGCGTCTTCGGTTATTCCCTCTGTCCCTACATGATAGGGCAAAATCCTGGCTACTCAACAATAGAGTTGGATCTATCACTCTTGGGTATGCTGCAGAGCAAGTTTTACCACAAGTTCTTCCCTATTTCCAAAATCAATGACCTCCATCTACAGATCACCAATTTCAGACAGAAAGAAAGGGAAAGATTCACCCATAGTTGGGAGAAGTTTAAAGAGCTTACTATAAAATGCCGACCCCACGGGTTTCAGAATTATGCAGGGGATTTGGATGACAGGAGGTTGACCACAGGTTATATGTTCACTCTTGCAAGAGGATTCATATGTTAGAGGTCTATGATTCAGTCCACGGTTGCTATGTCCACGACTGAGGCGGAATACATGGCGGCGGCTGAGGTTGCAAAGGAAGCTTTGTGGCTTACAGGGTTAGTCAGGGAGTTGGGTATTCAGCAAGGTGGAGTTCTGTTATATTGTGACAGTCAGTGTACCATTTACTTGGCAAAGAACTAAGTGTATCATGCGAGAACCAAGCACATTGATGTGAGGTTTCACAATATCAGGGAATTGATCGCTACAAGTGAATTGTTACTTGAAAAGATTCAGTTCTGAGAATGCAGCGGACATGTTGACAAAACCTATTACCATAGACAAGTTCAAGCATTGCTTGCACTTGACAAATGTCTCCAAGTGCTAGAAAGGAGAGGAGTGGAAGCGGCATCCCAAACTTATCAGTTCCAGGTGGAGGCCCAATACTTAATTATATTCAAAGAGGTGTATACTTGCCAAGGTGGAGATTGTTGGAACAAGTGGCTCATATTCTACTACTGGCCTATTGGGTGTAATTAGTTTATATGGGTTTGGGGACAAATAAGTTGTGGGGGGTATTTTGAGGTTTAAAATACTTATAAAGTTATAATTAAGGTTTTTTTATAAATATGTTATGTTGTAACCATAAATCATTGAATAGTAAAATATAGCTGCACTTTTTCTTATAGACGTAGGCACATTGCCGAACCACGTAAATCTGTGTCTCGATTCTCTCTTGATTTTTCTCTTTTCGATTCCATATTATTCTTTATTGTTGTGCACAGTAACAACAATCTTATTCCCTATTCCATTAAGAAAATGAATAATTATCAATGAGAATGAGAGAATGTGAAATGAAATAATTAAACTTTATTCCTTAATAATTTGATATATATGCTTTTATTGGAATTGAACAAAAATTACTAAAAAAAAAAAAAAAATCCTACAACACATTTGGTGTGGCCTGGCCACCTCCAATTTAATCCTTAGGTCCCCTTTGGCCAGCACCACCCCCGGCCACCTCTGGGTAGCTTGCTGGCCGGCCACCATTCTATTTTTTTTTTTTTTTTTTCAAAATATATATATAGTTTTTATTTTTTTTTCCCATCCAGAAATATTAAAAATAAAAAAATCAGTATAATTTAATTTAATGTCGTTTGCATGGCTCAAACGACATTAATTAGTATCGTTTGAATAGTACATGTCACGTCATGCAAAGTGACGTTTCACCGTTTAAATGTATAGTGACGTTTAAATAGTAATGACACCATTGGTGAGGTGTTGTGTGAACAAAAAAGACTCCATTTATTGTCATTTGAACAATATATAAACGACATTATTACTGATTCTCAACCCCATATTTAGTGTCCTTGACCAAGTATCACTAAATGGGTGATTTTTTTTTTTTTTGGTAGTGAATTGTACAGTCCTTAACAATCCCAACTACAAGTTTCCTTGCGATGGTAAGGATTCTCAGTCTCAGTTTCAGGCCTTTACCTAAACAATCCAGTCACAATCATACCCCAGAGGTGGTTAATTAATTAATTCCACTTATTAGGGTTGGGAGTTGGGACATAAATGAGAGGATTTGTTTGGAAAATTGAGGAGATCAGAGAAGTCCAATTAGCACGCAACACTCAAGTGATCTGATCTTATGGGATCAACTCATGTTAGACTCTTAGAAATCGGTATAAACCAATGGTACAACAATAATATCTTATCCATTAAGCTAATTAATTTTGTGTTGGTAATCTCAATGTACTCGACCACTGAGAGAGGCTCTGCTGAGGTTCAATCTTCAACGCCATTACCATGCATGCTTACTCACTAAATTATAATTTTTCTTAACTGGTTTGACACTTAACAGCACCAGCCCTTTCAAAAGGTTCCAGTCTGGTATTGATTTATATCACTTCACTGCAGTCTTAACAAATACATATACAAGTTTTTGAATACTCATTCTTTCTTAGTTGGTTTTTAAGGGCGAATTTTACTAAAAAAAAATTGTATAAGTTGGTATCAGAGCTAGTAAGCACGTTGAGTATGTGATCAGACTCAGTTTGTCAAATATGAGATCAAACAGGTTTATATCTTTGTAGTCAAGTCACGAAGGGAACAACCTATAAGTTAGCTCGATTAAAATGATCGACTTAGTGCAATGTATAAGCATAGTATTAAGTCATTGAATACTAATAAATGAATGGCGCCACTAAAAGAGAAGATATTGGGTCAATGTCAATAAAATTGGCTGCCCTAAATGTTGGCTGCAGTGTATGGTGGTATGTTACGATCCTTGATGTCCCACATAGCTTAATTACAATCTTAAGCATGTGTATATATAAACTCTTAAACACCATTTCTTTTCAAATACAAATTATACCTAAATTTTGTATCACAATTTATACTCTACTCCTCCTTCAATCGGATGATTATTGCATTTTTGTGTATAACCTAGTGGGATGAGCAATTAGGTAGAATGAAGCAGAAGTTGGGTAAAACAAAAGGATAAACATGAGTTATTGTTATGTTATATGCCCTGAGTGATACTCTTGGACCACACCAAATGATATATTGAAAGCTCCATCAAAATAATATTTTCTTGATTGTTTGGTCAACAAGTCTTATTCTACAACCTTTCTTCTGCTGTCCTAATCAAACTGAAATTTTAGTATGGGATATTATTATTTAGAAATTTAGGAGGCAATATGAGACGATTACCATTTTTTTAATGAATTAATGGTCTTAATTACCATGATAGCATGACTGATAACATAACCAAATAAAGTGGAAGGTTTAGGATAAGAAGGGATAAGAGAAACTCTCTCTCTCTCTCTCTCTCTCTCTCTCAATAATTTTATTTTTAAATGATTTTGAACGCTTAAGGGACGGACTTAGGAATTTTTATCTAAAGGGGTCAAAAAATATAAATGAGAAACACATTAAGATAGGAATTAAAGCATATATATATTAAGAATCAAGATGAAATTAATATATAAAAAATAAAATTAGATTGTATGACTTTTTTTTTTTTTTTTTTTTTTTTTTGACATGTAGATCGTTTGACTTATATTAGAGACATGGCATTCACAATGGAGGAGCCAAATTTTTATGCAAAATGACTCCTCAAAACTCACTTTATCTAATTTAGCTAATGAATTTTTAAAGGCCCCTACATCCGATTAGCTATATTTTTATCTATATCATTTAAATATTATTTTTTTACTCTTTATTGGGAAAGTTATTGAGAAAAAATGGAAAAAAAATTTGGTAAAAAGAGAAAATATGTGAGAAAGACAATAAAAAATAAAATTGCTCACTTGAAAAGTGTTGCAACATTTAGCGTTTTATTTTTTATTTTTTGCTCTTCCAATCAAATATCCATTATATATATATATATATATATATATATATATATATATATATATATTTTTGCCTAATTCAATGTAGGAGATTTTTTACAAATCTAATTAACTATTTTAAATAAAAGTAATATTTAACTCTTTCATGGTAAATACTCTTAAGTGGCCAACATGCTAAGTCTTTTAATGACAAGGCCGAGCCTTTTAATGGGTAGGCGGCAAAGAATCAAAGTTTGGCCCAAACACAATATTGCTTCACCTTTTGATGTGAAGTTTAGAGGATCGAGAGAGGGCCATGGCTCATACCGTCCCCCTCTTGCTCCATACGATATAACAGATATACTAGTTTTATTTGAAAAATAAATTAGAATAAGGAAAATAAATTATAATAGTGAAGCTGCAAAACTTTATATAGTCAATGATCAAGAAATGGCCGAGCAACTTTGATGTGGTCAACTAAGAAACTGGATACAGTCAATGATCTTGTGCAACAACAATGGTGTTATGTGCAATGGATTTGAACTTCCAAGTCTTCAAAGGAGGAATATTTAATATTGGAGTGAGCTATTTTTGAAAACCTGCCAAGGACAACAAAGACAAAGTCTACTCTTCACTGTGTATGAGGGAGACTTGGAACAAAGTCCATCCATGCGTACTCAAATCTTTTTTTGCAAACACTATTGGAGGAAAACACCAATTCCCAACCCACAAGCATTACACTCTATGATGGAGCGTATGAATATAGTCGCCTAGAGAATCGTCCCTGCTTGAAATTCTAGAGCTACAGGCAAATGCTCTGTAGTCCTTTCAAAGTTTTATTTAAATAGTTTATTTTAATATCCATTGTAGCTAAGGGTTTTAATTCTTGGGAAATTTATGAGAGTGGTAATTAGAGAATGGTAATTGGTGAAATAATAGGATAGTAAATATGTAGCACCTCAGATTTTGAAAGTCTTATTTTAGAGATATTAATTTGATGCTATGATTATATTCATATTAGGCAATGATGTTAATTCTTGAGAAATTTATGATATTGTATGAATGGTAATTGGAAATTGGTAGGTAGAATAGTAAGTGGTAGGTGGAATAGTAAGTGGTAGGTGAAATAGTAAGTGGTAGGTAGAAGAGTAAGTGGTAGGTGGAATAGTAGGTGGTAGGTGAAATAGTAAAATGAGGGTATAATTGTAAATTGAAGGTGGAATAGTGTTTGATTTTCTCCTATAAATAGAGCTCTTCTCCTTCACAATTTTCACAACTCATCTCCTCTCCCATCTCTTGCTTATATTCTTCCTTCTTCCGCTTTTTACTCGGTCTTTCTTCTTTCTAAGAGTATTTACTCAGAACAGAGAGAGAAAGGGCGAGACCAAGCGCTACAAGAAAGAAAGAACACAAGAGATAGCAGGACTTTAGAAATTAGTTTCAAAAGATATACTAGTGGTGTTAGTCATATTGGAGCAACTAGATTCCTTCATACCACTTTTAGCTTCAGTCTAGAGGTAAGTAAATTCACTACCCCTTCTAAAATTACTTCATGTCATGCTATTTATTCATTCTTTAGTATATTGTAAATGATTATTTTATTTATGTATTATGAAGTTATGTTGCATGCATGAAGAATTTCTAAAAGAATTAACTAGAAAGTTTCTATTTGTTTAAATGCTTTCTAAGCACAACAAGTTTATATTTGGAAAAGTTTTCATTTTAAGAAAAGAAAGTTGAGAAATGATGATGATTATAAGAAAGAAAAATGATGATAAACCCTCCTACATGTTGCCCTAAGATGCATAAAAAGAAGTACAAAGAAAAGTACAAGAGATGAGATAAATGTTTATGAAATGAGGGCACATGTATGGAGGAGAGTATTTTTGGCCCCAAGATAAGATAAGATGAGAGTTCGGTACCGATACTCGGATGGAGGCGAAACCACTGAAGGAGGCTATGCCAGAAGGTGGTATTACATCAACTAGACCGTTGAGTGCACCAAGAAAGAGTTAATTGACGGTCGGGCATGGCTGAGGCCTCAGTTCAGTGCCATGGTCACAGGACCCGCAACCCTCGTGCACAGGGGTAATAGTGTACATGGGCCTTATTATGAGAAAATGATACTATATTTTCAACGATGATATGCTATGATGATTTACAGAGATTATTTATAATGATGCATTATGATGATGATTTATAAAGATGATTTACAACGATACTATATTTTCAACGATGATATGCTATGATGATTTACAGAGATTATTTATAATGATGCATTATGATGATGATTTATAAAAATGATTTACAACGATGATCTATTACTAGATGTAATAGTATGTATATGTTACGGGAGATGCAACCGTACATACAGATATTATTATGGCTAGAATTATATTTATTTGCGAAAATGATTTTCAAAACTGAGAACAATGAGTAAAACTATTTATGGTTGTGGATTTTACTTGCTGGGCCCCCTTTGGGCTCATTCAGTTTTATTTCTTGTTTTCAGGTAGAAAGGACGCTGTAATAGGAGGCCGGAATGGGGATGGGAATAATTATTTTTCAAAGTCTTTTCATATCAGTGATTGTAATAATATGATATTCCGCAACTAAAGTTTAATGTTTTCTAATTTCGCTTGTAATAAAATCTCTTGAATAATGTTTTATACATTTTTCGTATTCTTTAAAATCAAGTACTCTGATAGACCTTATAGATCTTTGCAAGAACTTTTGTTGTAAAAGAAGAAAAGTGGCAAACTCAGCCTTAACGGGCTGGGGATGTTACAATTTTGGTATCAGAGCAAAGGTTATAAGGTTCTGGCAGACTTTTCAAAAAAAAAAAAAAAAAAAAAATTTTGGGGTTAATGAGAAGCCACATTCCGGCCAAGTAGAGTGTGCATTGTTGTGTGGTCTCTAATAAATGATGCATGAGCATTTTTCTAATGGTTAATTTTTTGTTAAAAAAAAAAAAAAAAAAAAAATCATCTTAGTGTGATTAATTTGGAGGATTTTATTATTGTGATCATGTTAATGACGGAGATGAATTTTTATTTATAGATAGGTTGTGATCTATAGTATCTGCCTATTTGGATTTGCGGCAGTTTTCTAGAGTATCGATTGATAAGGGTATATTTTAAGGTGTCTCGAGGATTTAGAAAAGATTATTGATCATGATTTAAAAATCGTATGATGATTTTATAGATTTGGGTTGCGAGCTAATTTGTGAAATTAATTTGGTGACAAAATGGTTTTATTGATTTAGTTTGTGAGACAAATGGTGTAAGTGACTTAGTAACGAATGGTCTTATGGATGTCGGTTGTGAAATGATTCTTGAACTGAATTAATGATATAATAGTTTATATGAGTTTTTGGTAATGGCTAAGGTTTGGTTGATGACAATAATGATACTATGATTGATGTTGTAATATATGGATTGATGAATAAGGATTACGTAGTGGCATGAAGTGAATGCCTAAGTATTGCAGGGATAAATGCAAATGAGGTATACCCTAGAATCTATAAGACATTTTGATATTTACATTTCTGGTTTAAAGATTTTGATATTTTTGGATGATTGTGATGACTTTAAGGTACAATTCATGAAATCTTTGAGGTGATCCTTAGAATTTGAGGTGTTAGGTTTTCTGTAATTGAGGTAAATTATATTGAAGTGATGCTTAAAGTTTTGAGGATGAATTGATGCTCCTAGGTTGTGGATAATATTTAAATTTTGAGGCATTAGTGGATATGAAATTATGAGAAATTTTAGTTACATGCCAAAGCTTTTGATATAATTTTCTTTTACTAAGTAAAGATAATGGATTATTATTCTTGAAGTAAATTGAAGCATAAAGGTAAGAGTTGAAAGACAATATGATACAGTGATATAATATAGTGACATGATCTAAATTTCTCTTATAAGATATATGTTCAATGATATTAAAGTATTTTAGAGGTTGATAACATGTGATGGTGCATACTTAGATGTTTTATTGAGTGATTAACTTGCTAAACAGATTGTTTGTTTAAAGGAAGTTATTACAATGACAGAATGATTTCATAATGAATATTAAATGAGTACTGAATGATTACGAAAAGAAATGTTTGGAGAACAAGCTCCTTATAATATTACATACCAGTGTCCATAAAAAAAAAAAAAAAAAGGGAATTTGTTGCATAAAGAGACACGTGGTAATGATGAGCAGATGATTCCTCAGAGCTGCTCCAGGAAAATTATTTCTGCATAGAGAAAACCTAGTATGAGCAGAATCGTATATATTTATATAATTGAATTATCAAAGAGAATATTTATTTCTAATGAGATACCTGACTAGAGCGTGTGCGGAGAGACTTGCAACACCCCTGAACATCGACCCGGAGTTTTTCGTGCTGTCGCTGGAGACGTTCGGTATTCTTCTCCATTTCTAGCATCTTTGGTCCCAAGTATTCTGCGTAAGATAGCATCATCTTTTTCAGCTGAGTATTCTCCTGCTTCAAATCCACGTGTTTTCGTTTGTAGTATTTGAGCAGTCGCTGTAAGACCCCGATTTGGTTTCTTGAGACTTTCAGCTCAACATTTCTGGCACTCAAACGTTGTGCCATGTCAGAAACTGAAGCAGCACCTTGGATACTGAATGCCAATGAGTTATTAATAGCAGCAGTATCCGACCTATCAGCTAAGAACGTTTGATCCCGTGGAATTACGAAACCTTTGGCCACTGCTACAGCAGTAGAATCATGGAGCATGACAGAATCGTGAATAGTGATAGGACGATTGTCAAAGACAAAAGTTGGCTGCCATACGTTAGGATATGCAACAGGTTCATTAGGGTGTGTAACAGGTATGACGGGATGAATAGCAGACACTTCAGGGGGAACAACAGGCACATCCGGTTGCACGTCAGGCATAACAATGGGTTGTGCTGCAGGAGCAACATTCAAATCGAAGTTGTTAACGGATGATGATGATGCTCCCATATTTAGGAGAGTAAGGAAAAATAGTTGAGAATACGAAGAAATTGGGAGAGATGAAGTACTGAGAAGAGACTAAGCGTTAGGAACTGAAGAAATTTTGTGAAGTTTCTGGAAGCAGCAGACGAGTGGCTTTAAAGGAATTTTTCACTTCAGGTGAAATAAACAGTAAACAACAAAGCGTTAGGCGACCTCGGGCCGCGATGGAAATTTTGTCAAAAGATTCCGTGGAAGTAGGATCTTGTCTCCTGTCATAAATTCGACTGAGCTCATTTTTCAAACCCACTGTTCAATCAACGACTTCAAATACCATGCGTGGGCAACTGAATGAATTGTCATGCCAACGCGCACCACGCGCTCGTTCATTATCTAGAAACCCTTCCTATAAATTCACACCTCTTTCTCCATTGCAACACATGCCTTCTGATCATACCCCTTCGCCTGAAATCTTCTAATAGCCTTCCATACAATGAAAGCTCGACTTTTCTTCCAGTTGAGCATATCCTCAAAAGAGAGAAAAATGCAAGCATCACGATTTGATTCACAAACCCAATACCTTATACTCTCAGTAGTAAACCATTGAAGCAAGATTATCGTTGATCATGTCCTGCGGAAGCAAGATTATCCTTGATCATGCTTCTCAGGCTAAATATCTCTCTTTCCTTCTCAGTCTTCGTAAATGACAGAAGAGAGAGAGCATCCGATGTGGGTATTTTGAAAGTCTCACATACATGCCATGTCCTGAAATACTTTTCAAATCTTCATTTCTAGAAAGCAACAGGACTATCTTTCTCTCTTTCTCTTCTTGACCTTGCAAGACCCAAGGGAGAGAAATTATAACATGAGTGTTTTGGGACATCCAGCTTGGAAACTTACCCATATCCTACTTTGCTTGCTTATCAATTTCATCTCTAGAACGCAGCAAGCACAATATGTATTAGTCAAGAATGGATGAGAATCTTACATTTGATGTAATCGTGTATTTCGTTTGAGTTGAAATCATAATTACGAGTTTCTTTTGTTGAGTTATGATTTGTGAAGTAAAGATGTAGTACAAAGAGATTTTGCTGATATTGTAACATCGACGCAAGATTTGGGATGAGAAAATAGAAATTGTGTATTTAGAATGAATCGAATTATGATGTCACTTCTGAGGTATATTCATGTAATGATGTTTGAATGTTGGTGCTATTTACTTTTACAGGTTTATGATGGTGAGAGGTTAATAATTATTAGAGCATCATATTAAAATTTCGTATGCATGATTTGGAATACTGAGATACTAAAGAGAATATAGGCAGGAATGATTTTTACACCTTTTTTATAAGATTGATTAAATTAGATCGAGAGAATTATTGAGGTTGATAGACTTGATTGATGAATAACTCGATTGTTGTTATTGAGGTTGGAAAGAAACAATGGAAAAGATTTTGAGGTATGATTTTAGTGTGAACTGATGAATGATTGCAGAAATCGTGACTTTAGACTGTGAATAAGATTTACTCCTAGTAGAAGGAGATAAAATTTCAATATGATAAAAGAGAGTAGGCTTTGATGAAGGATTGAAAGGATTATTTAAATCTGAATCCCTCAACTTGAAGATTGGACGATAATATTATAGGTTTTAATTTCGAGGACGAAATTCTAATAAGGAGGGAAGATTGTAGTGTCCCAGAATTTTCAAAGCTATTTAAATAGATTATTTTGATAATGATGTTATTTTAATATCCATTGTAGCTAAGGATTTTAATTCTTGGGAAATTTATGAGAGTGGTAATTAGAGAATGGTAATTGGTGAAATAATAGGATAGTAAATATGTAGCACCTCAGATTTTGAAAGTCTTATTTTAGAGATATTAATTTGATGCTATGATTATATTCATATTAGGCAATGATGTTAATTCTTGAGAAATTTATGATATTGTATGAATGGTAATTGGAAATTGGTAGGTAGAATAGTAAGTGGTAGGTGGAATAGTAAGTGGTAGGTGAAATAGTAAGTGGTAGGTGGAATAGTAAGTGGTAGGTGGAATAGTAGGTGGTAGGTGAAATAGTAAGTGGTAGGTAGAATAGTAAGTGGTAGGTGGAATAGTAGGTGGTAGGTGAAATAGTAAGTGGTAGGTAGAATAGTAAGTGGTAGGTGGAATAGTAGGTGGTAGGTGAAATAGTAAAATGAGGGTATAATTGTAAATTGAAGGTAGAATAGTGTTTGATTTTCTCCTATAAATAGAACTCTTCTCCTTCACAATTTTCACAACTCATCTCCTCTCCCATCTCTTGCATATATTCTTCCTTCTTCCGCTTTTTACTCGGTCTTTCTTCTTTCTAAGAGTGTTTACTCAGAACAGAGAGAGAAAGGGCGAGACCAAGCGCTACAAGAAAGAAAGAACACAAGAGATAGCGGACTTTAGAAATTAGTTTCAAAAGATATACTAGTGGTGTTAGTCATATTGGAGCAACTGGATTCCTTCATACCACTTTTAGCTTCAGTCTAGAGGTAAGTAAATTCACTACCCCTTCTAAAGTTACTTCATGTCATGCTATTTATTCATTCTTTATAAATTGTAAATGATTATTTTATTTACGTATTATGAAGTTATGTTGCATGCATGAAGGATTTCTAAATGAATTATGTAGAAAGTTTCTATTTCTTTAAACGCTTTCTATGTACAACAAGTTTATATTTGGAAAAGTTTCCATTTTAAGAAAAGAAAGTTGAGAAATGATGATGATTATAAGAAAGAAAAATGATGATAAACCCTCCTACATGTTGCCCTAAGATGCATCAAAAGAAGTACAAAGAAAAGTACAAGAGATGAGATAAATGTTTATGAAATGAGGGCACATGTATGGAGGAGAGTATTTTTGGCCCCAAGATAAGATAAGATGAGAGTTCGGTACCGATACTCGGATGGAGGCGAAACCACTGAAGGAGGCTATGCCAGAAGGTGGTATTCCATCAACATGACCGTTGAGTGCACCAAGAAAAGAGTTAATTGACGGTCGGGCATGGCTGAGGCCACAGTTCAGTGCCATGGTCACAAGGACCCGCAACCCTCGTGCACAGGGGTAATAGTGTACATGGGCCTTATTATGAGAAAATGATACTATATTTTCAACGATGATATGCTATGATGATTTACAGAGATTATTTATAATGATGCATTATGATGATGATTTATTATTTATAATGATGCATTATGATGATGATTTATAAAGATGATTTACAACGATGATCTATTACTAGATGTAATAGTATGTATATGTTACGGGAGATGCAACCGTACATACATATATTATTATGGCTAGAATTATATTTATTTGCGAAAACGATTTTCAAAACTGAGAACAAGGAGTAAAACTATTTATGGTTGTGGATTTTACTTGCTGGGCCCCCTTTGGGCTCATTCAGTTTTATTTCTTGTTTTCAGGTAGAAAGGATGCTGGAATAGGAGGCCGAAATGGGGTGGGAATAATTATTAATTTTCAAAGTCTTTTCATATAAGTTATTGTAATGATATGATATTCCGCAACTAAAGTTTAATGTTTTCTAATTTCGCTTGTAATAAAATCTCTTGAATAATGTTTTATACATTTTTCGTATCCTTTAAAATCAAGTACTCTGATAGACCTTATAGATCTTTGCAAGAACTTTTGTTGTAAAAGAAGAAAAAGTGGCAAACTCAGCCTTAACGGGCTGGGGATGTTACAAAATTGATAACGGATAGCATCCTTGCTGCTTATGAGACTTTACACACCATGCATTCTCGTATGTGGGGTAAGGAGGGTTTTATAGCAATAAAACTGGATATGAGTAAGGTTTATGATAGGGCAAAATGAAGATTTTTGGAGGCTGTAATGAAAAAAATGGGTTTTGATGATCGTTGGGTGAGGTTAATTATGATGTGTGTACAAACAGCTAACTATGCTATGATGGTTAATGGAAATCTAGTGGGGCAGATTACACCAACCTGTGGGATATGCCAAGGAGACCCAATTTCACCTTATCTTTTTCTCATGTGTGTAGAAGCTCTCAGCTCCCTTCTAGCTTAGGCAGATCCAAGAGGAGTTCTGATGGGTGTCCTGACATCCAAAATGAGACCCCGGCTAAACCACCTCTTCTTTGTTATGTACAAATTTAATTGTACTCGCAAGTGCACGAGTCGTGTGCAATAAAGTATGTGTACAAGTGCGAGGTCGAATCCACAGGGAGTCGTGTTTGGAAAAATTAATTTTTAATTTAAACCAATTTTATCTTAACCTAGTTCCAAATTTCGTATTTTTATCGTGCAAAAACATAAACTGAACTAAACGATTTGAAAACAATTAATGGAAGAGTACTAAGGTTATCTGAATCCGCCTCGCCAAATCAATCAACATGTTCTTGCATTTTATGCATACAATAGACAACCAAAAAGTTTATACATTGTTCAAAAGTCATAAACACGCATATTAAATCATTCGATGAATCCATCCGTTAAAAGAATCACAACGAGTATTTAATTGAAATTAAATCATCCATTGTATCCGTAGATCACAATGGATATTAGTCTCAATCCAATCATTCGATGTACCCCCAGACGAAACACAACGAATATAAAATTTAGCATGAATAAAAGGACAACATTCAATCAAATGAAATTAATCAAACAATTGAATTAACTTTGAATAACAATTTAATTAAAAATCACATTGTATACATAAAACAACAAGAATATAAATGTTTATCAATGACGAGGCTTCATCTTCAGCCTTAGTTGAAGGTTTTAGCCACTTATGATAACAAAAATCATAACAAAATGAATTGACATCATGAAAAAAACGTAAAACTTACAATCGAATTGGAGTTCAAAGCTTCAAAAACCTAGAAACCACAAATTTTGACAAAGTACGGAGCCCCCGGCGCATCTCCGTGCATTTACAATGGAAAATAATGATATTTATAAGTTAATTTTAGGGTTTCAGTGCTGCCAGGTCAGCCGAGTGCGCTTGATCGCACTCTCAATACGCTTGATCACACTCGTGCAACATGTCTCCTATGATGCAAGGCGCGAGTGCACTCGATCGTACTCGTGCAAGATGTCTCCTATGACGCAAGGCGCAAGTTCACTCGATCGCACTAAAAGTGCGCTCGAGCACACTTCTAGTCAGAATTAGCCTACTCTTGTGAACTATGATTTTGTAGATCTTTGAGTTAGCTTTCCAATGACACCAAGATCGCTTCAATCTGAGGTATACAACTCTAGATATGGCCTTTTTAGTGGGACTCGTTGGGTGCGAATCATCGCTCGATCCCAATTTGCTGCCAATGCTCCCTGAAGTGTCTTAAGCCCTAGAATTAATGGAATGAGTTGCAAATTTTACCTTAAAGCCGCATTTTTCTCTTAACAACCTACAAATCACTAAAACACCAAAACTAACCAAAACATTAGAACATAATAAAGCTAAAGTTTAGGCTTAGCAAATGCAAATTAAAGGGTCCAAATATGCAATATTTGACACTCATTACTTTGCAGATAACAACTTGCTTTTCTGCAAAGCAAACAGAAGTCGTTGGTTGAGAATGACAAAGATACTGGAAAATTATGAAATGGCATCCAGGAAAAGGCTAAATAGGGAGAAAACTTCACTTTTCTTCAGCCGTAATACCCCAATAGAGGTAAGGAGGGAAATATTGCAATTGTCAGGTCTCCCGGCTCAGTACAGATATGAAAAATACTTGGGGTTACCTACTTTGGTGGGGAAGTCTAGATCCATGGCTTTTTAAGGCACCAAAGATCGAGTTTGGAAGTGTCTCCAGGAATGAAAATTGAAGTTTCTTTCTCAAGTACGAAAGGATATTTTGTTGAAAGTTGTGATTCAAGCAATCCCGACGTATAGCATGAGTGTCTTCCAGCTTCCCAAGGTTTGTGTGTGAAGATAAATGCTTTGATGCAGAAATTTTGGTGGGGTCATCAATCTAACGAATCCAGGATACATTCGATGAGTTGGAATGGGATGGGCCTCCCAAAGGCAAATGGTGGTATGGGGTTTTGAGACCTGGTTAGTTTCAATAAGGCTTTGTTAGCAAAGCAAAGTTGGAGGCTTCTTCACTCACCGGGCAGTCTTCTAGCAAGAATCATGAAGGCTAAATATTATCCCCAAACTACGATATTAGATACTAAGTTGGGTTCTAAGCCATCCTTTGCTTGGCGTAGCATCTATGGAGCAGGTGATACATTGAAAGGGAGACTTCTGTGGAGGATTGGAAGTGGTACAAAAGCAAGAATATGGGGGGAGAAGTGGTTACCTAGACCATCAACATTCATGATCTCTTCCCCACCCCAGATGTTAAGCCCTAATGCTAGGGTAGAAGAACTAACTGATTTGGACAGCAGCTTCTTGCAAACCTTTTTACGAAGGAGGAAGTGGAGGCAATCAACTCTCTCCCTCTTAGTAGAACCAATCAAGATGATGTGCTCATAGGCAGGGGAACATCTAATGGACTGTTTTGGGTAAGGAGTGCCTACCATGTAGCCATGGAGATTGAAAGAAGCAAGCAGCCAGAATGCTCCTCATGCATAAGAGACAGTGAGGTGTGGGGGGGAATATGGAAATTAGCTATCCCGAATGTCGAAAAAAAATTTATGTGGCATGCTTGCCACAACCTGCTGCCTACGAAGGTTAATTTGCGGCATTCGACAAGCCTTCTGGATGGATAGGAATCGGGGTGGTGGTCAAGGATTCAAATGGGGTAGTGGTAGCGGCAAGAAGTCTAACCAAATATGGTATTGTAGAATCACTTGCAGGTGAATTGTTGGCAGTGTGTACTGTAGCTCAAGTGTGCCAAGAATTGGAGGGCAGGCCATATATTTCGAAGGAGATGCACTCCATGCAGTGATGTTAGTGAATTTGGAGGGGCAAAATTGAAGTCGTAATGGGCATCTTGTAGCGGACATGAAGCAGCTATTGCTTTCGTTTCCCTAATGGAGGTGTTGTCCTGTGCCTTGAACTGTTAACAATGCAGCTCCTATTATGGCAAAGGTGGCTAGCCACCAAGCTACTGATTATACATGGAGAGAAATCATACCTGACTATATCCGTGATGTAATTTTGATGGAGCAAATTGCTCTATCTGTGGATTGATTCAATATAAGTTACAACTTTTTCTTAAAAAAAAAAAAAAAAAAAAATGATATCAGAGCATTCAAAAAAATTTATGTAATTCATCTTTAATTTCAATTAAAGATTCTACATTATGGATTTCATTTATTAAAGGAAATTTCTAACCCACATGAGATGATAAATGTTAAAATATTAATTAGATGATTTAATACATATTTTTTTAAATTTATTTGAAAATTTGAAAATTATAATTTAATAAATAGAAATGCTTTTGTCTTTTGCTATCGAGCTCCCTGTTTTTTGTCCTTAAATAGATGCACGTATTAGTTGGCTCTGATGGCCAAAATCCCCCCGACTCACAGATTTAGGAATTTTTATGTGGGTTAGAGATTTCCTTGATAACAACACCATCACAACATGCCAAATCAATGCGTCCAAAACATGAGAAATCACTATTTTTTCCATATAAAAAGGCCATGAACCCTAGGGAAGCTCATTTGCTCGACTACTAAGCAACCTAGAGAGAGAGAGAGAGAGAGAGAGAGAGAGAATGAACCATTTGTAAGGTTCCTTTTGACTAAATAGGAGAAAATATACACCCTCTTAAGGTATAATCTGAAACCCTAACCTCTATTTTTGTTTATTTATATGTTGTTTAGTTGGTTTGATGTGTATATCAAGTTGGATTTTGAGATGGCTTTAAAGAAAGGTTGAAACTTTATAAGTTGCTTCTGATTTTGTGACTTCATAATGTATAATTAGGTATGAAGGAGTACTTTAATACACTCACACAAAGCTAAGTGGGTGAAAAATGTAACATCTTTTAAGGGATTTGTGTTAAAGATTAACCTTTAAGACCTAAATGTATTCTAGGGCATTAAAATGACTACCTTTAGGATCTTAGGACACTTTAGTATGAGTGCTGTTGTGCCGAATACTATCTAAATTAATAGATAATATTTAGTACGTTTTACTCGCAAGTGCACAAGATCAAACAATACTATAGTGTAGCAAGTACGAGATCGATCCCACGAGAATTGTTGATTTTATTTTAGAATTGATAAAAATATGAAGTTGTCACTAAATTGATATTGTGAAGAAGAAATAAAAAGATATAAAGATAAATGAAAATGTAGAGCTTTGATATTCACCACTAATCATATTTAGATAATATAACAATATGCCAATGATCCAATCATATTATGAATACTTAATGTTTGCCAACCTAAGGGTATGGGTGTCTACTCCTTAAGCTATTGATTTTCCTAAGCAACGAATTAGGCATGGGTGTCTACTCTAATTCTTTTCTTTCTTAAATGATTTAGCATGGGTGTCTATTAAGTTGTTTTTTAAGAAAGTATAAATTTGTAGAAATCGATAAACACATGGGGCTTAGAGCATGAGTGTCTACTCCCGGTTTTTCATGTTGATTAACCTAAGAACCCGGTGTGGATTACTTTTGTTACTCTTATTAAACCCAGGACTCAATCATCCAAATTGATTTAATTAACTAATCCATACCACATGCATATAATGGCCAATCACATCAATATGAGGAATTCAAGAAAACATAAATTAATCAAGTTAAGCAACACAATATGATTATCACAAAGGCCCCAGTATTGAAATATTAAATAAACATATTTGGAACTTCAATCTAGCCCTCCTTAAGAGTTAGTTACACATAATTAAAATAAAACTAAAAAGAAAAGGGAAAGAAAGAACCGAAAACTGCTCTTAGAAGTAGCCTCCAATTCCTCTCCCCAAAGTTGTCTCCTTCAAATTGTATATTGAATTGTGAGGCTTAGAGGTCTATTTATAACGCTTAGGAGAGTCCTATAAGCCCTAGCAATCTTAGGAAATTCTGAGATTTAAGTCCTAGTCCAATTAGGATAAAGAAAACCTAAGTCCAAATCAGAATAGGATTCGTCCAAAATTGCGTTCCTATCTTGCGGGGTGATTTTGGCATATCCGAATTAGGAAAATGCTACTTCACAATAATTTGTATAATTTTGAGTTAGCTTTCCAATGCTGCTTGAATCACCTCAATAGGATATTTGAGCTGAAAGTTATGGTCAAAATACCGAGACATATGCAGAATCCAAATTTGAATCCAATCCGATTTTGGCTCCAATTTGAGAAATTTCAATTTAATCATTTCCTTTATTTGATTAAACTTAACCACATCATATTATGATTGGTTAAGCTTAATCATATCTTCTAGGTCTTCCCAATTTGCCCTTTAAGCTTGGAACTTTTCCGGAAACGCTTTCTTTTCTTCCAAAAACCTATAAAACAAAGAAAATACAAAAGGGAAATAAAATAGCACAAACTAACAGAACTAAAGAATTAACAAATATAAGTTAAGGGCTAAAATATGAATATTTTGGCACTTATCAAGTGGTTATTGGTAAATTTAAGCGCATGGACATGAAAATGGCTCAAAATGGATTTTGGGCACTAAGTGATCAATAGCCACTACCAGAGATCGGTCACCCTCTGACAATGATCGATCCATACAACCCAAAAAGAAAAAACATATTTTAGGGTTATAAGCATAATTAGGATTTGCTTTTTTAGAAGACTGGCTAATAATAAAGTATAGATTTGCATAAACAAGAAGCTTGCCTTTTCGAAAAGTCTAATTTTTTATTTTTGCATATAAGGTATGTAATTGCCAATGAGAATGCCAAAATAATTTACCTTGAGCATGAGTAATTTCACCTATAAGTTGTGTAGTTTTACGTACATGTTCTCTTGAAAATATGTCATGAACCCTAATATTATACCTAATGTCCTACGAGACGTCCAAACATCATCGTAAGTGGGTTATGGGTACGGATAGGCCACATAGAAAATGGTTATAGACTGTAGTATAATTATTATTATATTGTATACTTCTTTTTTTTTTTTTTTTTTCTAATTGAATGAGGAAAATGGTTACATGGGATGATCTTTCTCACTCCTGGTCCGAATAGAAGAGAGAATGGCATATCCTAAAGAAAATCTTCCAAAAGGGTGTCACCCTCAAGCTCAAGACTACTACAACCCATAGAAGCTGCCAACCAAGCAATAAGTAAAGCAGCCAAGGTTTCACCTTGGAGAGCATCAAAGCTATGCAACTTCTTCATGGCTGCTAAAACGATGTTCCCTTCATCACCAACAATACCAGCAATAGCAAAAGTGCCACAAACCGCCACATCAAAATTCCCTTTAATACAGCCTAATCATGGAGGAGTCCAAATAGAAGGCAATGAAGAAGCCTGCCAATCAGTGAGATGCCAAACCATGGAGCTATATATTTGCTTGATTACATTGGCTGGCACATGCTATAGGTCTTCATGAATAAGTTTATTGCTGGACATCCAAATAAAGTCCAAAGTGAGAGCTGCAAAAAGTTGAAAAGACCTTAGACTTAGGAATAGCCAACAACTCAATAGTATTTAGAATATCTAAAATCCAATCTGAAATGGGCCTAGTAGAGAACACGACAATGCTTAATAGCCAAGAGGAGCACCTACATAGAATGATAGCCCAAACTCCAATGAAAATTGGGTAAAAAGCACAGTTTGGATGCATTCTGGAGACCTAGGATCGAGCACACCAGCAGAAGGGCTTGAGCGCACCTGCGCTCAATGCCCTAGCACATGGGCTCGAGCACCCCATTAACTAAGCTCGAGTGCACCTATGCTCGAGCACACCCCTCCTTGGGCTTGAGCACACATGGCCTTCCAGAACACGGCAGAAGCACAATTCCAACTTGGAAAAGGCTTCAGTCTACCACTAGGACTAGGAGACTGACTACGGTTTTTTAAGGGTTCTAGGGTTTTTAGGGTTTACCTGCTCCCCATAAATAGGTCTCTAACCATTAAAGAAAGACACACTGCTAGCTTATAGCAAAATTCAGAAATAACTTCTTGGAGGCTTGAAGAGAAGAAGATCATGGCAGGAGGCCACCCTAGTAGAGTCATGAATGGCTCAACCCCTCGTGGGGTATTGATGTAACCCTATCTAAGCAAAATGGTTTGATTATATCTTAATTTAGAGATTTTTTGCTTATGCATATTGGTTGTATAATCTAGAGGATTGCTACTATTTGATATTGTTCTTAATCTTAAAATGCAATTGTTCTTAATTTCCAAACTCAATATTGGTGAAATTTTTCTCTTGTCTTAGAAAGCTTTTTTTTTACCTTTATTGAACTCAAATCATTCTTGTTTTTTGTGATTATGAGGATGCTGATTATACAACGGTTTTAATTGGCATATGATCAAGAGTGTTAGATAGGCCATGCCTAGGAAGACGGATCATAATACACCCTAACTTAGTTGCAATTTAGGTAGACGGTTCATACCAACCGAAGATGAGTTATGCTTATCCCTTGATTGTATGTAGCCTATTAAGGAATTAGATAATCCATATATAGGGAAGACGGATCGTACCGCATCTTAGTGATTAGGTGGAGAGTCCATGTCAACTGAAGATGGATTATACTTAGTTCTTAATAATGGTATTTTCTTGTTTATTTTTATATGCATAGAATGAATTTCTCTGATTAAATATAATTAACCATTGATGCGCGAATAGCGATGAAATCAATACTCTACTCTCTCTCTATTATATTTCAATTCTCTATTACATTTATTTTATGCACTTTAGTTTCAACCAAAATCAACAACTCTTTTCTTAAGTTACTTTTAATCTTGAAAAACTTGATAACAATTTCTATACAGTCCTTAAGGTTCAACACCTTCAATATTGCCCTATCTTACAAGGATTCGTCCTATTGCGAGTGGTATTTTATTATTGATATATTTTTGCTTTAAAAAGACCACATCGATAAAAAAATCTTCCAATTTAGCTCAAGGAGGCAAGAGTGTAATGCCCCATGGAAATCAATTAACTGGTAATTGACTCCATGGTTCATCTTCGAGTCTACATTTCTCACGGGAGAAGACTTAGGAATCTTAATATCTCATAAACAAGATAATACATCGGAAGGCTTTAAACTACAGGAATAGAAGCAATAACTAAATACCACAAGTATAATCACTAGAGTAGAGATAAGGCATCATATTATAAAAAGATCTCCCGAATGTACTGGTCGAAGACTAATCATCAAAATATACATATTATAGACCCAAAAGATAATTGTCTGGCAATAAGATAAAGATCAATGCATAATCTTAAGTAGCTCAAGCATGATTACTATCTCTATCATCTCTGCCCGGATAGCCCCTCCATCGTCTCACATGGACTTTAGCCAAATAGGGACCATGTCCTAAAAAATGAACTAAATCAGGTCCTGCGCACTCACCATGATCTAGTTTGAAAGCATCCTCCTTCACGCTAGCTAAACCGCGCAATTTATACATAATGGGAGGGAAAAATAAAAAAAGGCAAGTCCAAGGACTTAGTGAGAGATAATGCACACAATACCCATGCCATTTTAGTGATGAAATCTGTTGGCAAAGAATGCAACATTTTAGGTATGACAGTTATCCATGAATGCGATATAGATATAGTACATGCTTATAATCATGAGAATCAGTGATAGTTCAACAATATGGTCTACCCGAGATATTATCCATTCTCAACAGGGTTGGCACTGTCCCGAGGGATCTGTAATACAATGCCAGCACCCCGACTATTGTATGTTACTGTTCATAACACTAGCAGCCTGACCGAGTCCGACCTCAGGTGGTCCACGGTACTAATAATGTATGTCCTGTAGTGACTGCCCATTAAGGCTATGCGGGTTACGAAACAATCATTGGATCCAAGGCCCATATAACAACAGACACATTTGACCATAAAGTTAATATGTATAGTAAGCCCACGACCGTTATCCCGCACGTACCAGTGTACCATGTCATAGGATGCAATTAAACTTGTTTGTATTTTACATGCATGCTTTTACAAATCTCAATGTCATTATCTTGTTAGGTAGCACATTTTCACAAATGATAGAGTTTATGGTGTAACAAAGTGTATATCATGAGAGTTGTAAATATGTATGTCTTGGTACACAAAATAGTCGTGCAATGCGGAAAAATAAATGGCGAGCATTATGTGAGT
The DNA here is from genome assembly GCF_901000735.1 of Corylus avellana. Classification (NCBI taxonomy): domain Eukaryota; kingdom Viridiplantae; phylum Streptophyta; class Magnoliopsida; order Fagales; family Betulaceae; genus Corylus; species Corylus avellana. The sequence continues at coordinate 13,963,855 of NC_081545.1, read as the reverse complement.
TAAAACTCACCTGGGTCAAAGAAGTTCTCCAAGTATTCTTCCAAATGATCTGGGTTCTCCAAATTTGTGGAAAACCTCCCATTAATCCTAAATTCAACTAAAACAAACCTAAGACTCAGAAACATGGGCAGCAGAACGTCGGGCTGAGATGACGTTCTCTGGAACATCTATAGTTGAATGCTCATCCTCTAGGGCGAGCGCTCTGCCAGTGAGGTTCAGGTAGAACCTCATTTGGTCCAACATGCTCCCAAGCTTTTTTCAACAGGTCCTTAAACTACAGAAATGGTTTCTAACATCTCCTAACCACAATAACGTCTCCAAGTAACAAGATTAAGCCTAAACGGAAAGGAAAACTTAATACGTGATTAAAGCTTAAAACTCCAAGATATTAACAACTAAGCTATTGTAAAGCAAGAAGCTAACATAATAACCTAACAAAACACAAATGAGGTGCAGTGGTTACCTCAACAAAGCAAGGTCTCCAAGACACACCTTCTTCTTCTCCAAAAACATTCACAACCTCACACACACTCAAGAATCAAACTAACAGAGTTTCTCCAAGGTTTTGGAGGCTAAAATGGAGGTTTAGAGGGGTAGGGGGGGTGGGTTTAAATAGGGGAAAAAACTGAGGGCGCTATAGAAAATTCCTGAAAAGGTGTGAGCGCTTGTATACTACAGTATCGAGTGCTCGTATACTGTTTATCTAGGAGTTTTCGATTTGCAGATGGCACGCGTGGGGAAAATCAGCGGTCAACAAAAAGTCAACTAGCGCTCATCCCAGTCCCCACACGAGCGCTTGTGTACGATTGCCAGGCGAGCGCTCGTGTGGTCCTCCAGGCGAGCGCTCGTGTGGTCCTACTGTAGCTTCAAAACTAAAAAATTCTAAAAATGCCCCTCCAAGTGTCCCTAGTGACCCAAAGTTCAATTAACCCCTTAATTTAGCTGCCTTAAGCCTAATTAATTATTTGGGTCACTACAAAGAGATTCCAAGCAATCTTCCAAATGAGATGCTTTAGCCTAGCATGAAGTTAAAGATTCTAAAGAGCATGCCAAGTTGCCACAGAGAAAGGTGAAACTCTCCCAGTATAAATAAGTACGACATCATGAATAGAGTTAATAGAAAAAAGCCTATAGGGAGAAGGAGCCCAAATCCACTTGTCATGGGTGCTAATTTGAGGGAAATGAATGTTAAGAATGCTTTGGACTGTGGAAAGCTCAAGGAGATCAAAAAATAGCTGAAAATTCCAAGATCTTTCCCTAGGGAGAAATAAATCAGCCAAAAAAAAAAAATCAAGAAAATCTTGCAAGTTCACATTTGGAAAAGGCTTATAGTTTGGCAAAGAAGGAATCCAAAGAAAGGACCAAATGTCAACATTCACCCCACTAGATATAGAAATACAACTCCCTTCATAACAACTTTTCTATTCTTCAACAACCCTTTTCCAAATCCAAGAAGATAAAGGATTAGAAGGAGCATTCAAGAAAGACATACCATTTTTTTTTTTCCAGATATTTACCCCTTAAAGCTTCCACCTAAAGAAGTGGCTGGTTGGTAGTTGTTAAGTGCCAAATTATTCATATTTTAGCCCTTAACTTATATGTGTTAATTCCTTAGTATTGTTAGTTTATACCATTTTATTCCTTTTCTGTATTTTCTATATCTTTGTAGGCCTTTGGAAGAAAAGGAAAAAAACCTGGAAGTATTGAGCTTAAATAGCAAATTTGGAAAAAGTTGGAGGCTCTGGTAGTGTGATCGAGCGCACTACAAGCAAAAGGACCCGACGAGTGTAGCCTTGCGCTCGTGCGCACACAAGGAGACTCAATTGCAGACGTGCGATCGAGCACACACGGGCTGCGATCGATCGAGAATAGTGAGCTGTGGCCAGAATGCCCTTTCCTTCCATATTTGGGTATTCCAAGTCCCACTTGTAATAGGACTAAACCCTACGGATTTTCTAGGTTTACTAGTATAATTAGGACTTCTAAAGGTCTATAAATGACCTCTTAGCGTCTAGGAAAAAGTGTGGAAAAAGAGGTACAAGCTCTGGAAAGGAATTGAAGGCTAGATCAAGAGGAGTTTGGGTTTTTTTTCTCTTCCACCTTTTATTTTGTTATGTAGTTTATATTTTAATTGGGGATAGATTGAAGCCCTAATCATGTCTTTTTAAAATTTCAATATTGGCGCATTTGCTACAATTATATTTTGGTGTATTTAACTTGATTAATTCATGTTATCTTGAATTCCTCATATGTGTTCGCTTGATCAACATATATATGTGGTATGAACTAGTTAATTAAATCAATTTGGATGACTGAGTTATGGGTTTAATAAGAGTAACAAAAGAAATCCACACCGGATTCTTGGGTTAATCAACATGGGAAACTGGGAGTAGACACCCATGCCCTAGGCCTCATGTTTTTGTCGATTTTCACAGATTTATGCTTTCTTAAAGAACAACTTAGTATACACTCATGCTAAATCCTTTAAGAAAGAAAATAATTAGAGTAGACACCCATGCCTAATTCGTTGCTTAAGGAGATCAATAGCTTAAAGAGTAGACACGCATGTCCTTAGGTTGGCAAACATTAAATATATCGGTATGATTGGCGCATTGGCATATTGTTATTTTTATTAGTCTGATTAGTGGTGGAAATCAAAACCCTAATCTTTTTAGTTTTAGTTTATTTTTTATTTTAAATTCAATTGTGACAATTGAATTTTATTTGTTTAATTAAATTGAAAATTACTTCTAAACGTAATTTACCAATTCTTGTGGGAATGATCTCGTATTTGCCTGCTATACTATCGTTTGATCTTGTGCACTTGCGAGTAAAACGTACCAAGTATTTGCCTATTAATTTAGGTGAGTATTTGGCACAACAGTAGTCATCTTCCAGCCAATTCTAGCCAGCAAAGAGTTGTTAAAAAAACTCCATAGACCAGATCCTCAATCGCCCCCCAATGCCTTGGGCTGACAAATGCTCTCCCGAGAGAGAAAGGAGAGATTATGCCTTTTATCTTGAAGGAAACCCCACTAAAACTTCCTCAAACTTGCATTAATATCCGAGCAAAGAGACTTGGGCAAGACAAAAAGAGACATAATATAGGTAGGGAAATCATTAGCCACTACTTTTACTAGAGTTGTTCTGACAACCAGTAATCCTTGCAAAAATCCTATCCTTCAGCTCTGTTTTGTATCTTTCTTCCGTCTATGCATAAAGAGTTGGATGCCAAGATTTATAGTTGTGGCCGGAATCTGAGCTAAATCCAGGATGTTATTAACAATAGCCTTAGAAGCTGGTTTGCAGTTCTTACTGAAATGTACTGCAGATTTGGCAATGTTAATGCGTTGACTAGACCAAGAGGAGTAAGTGGAGAGGTAGTTGAGTATCACATTAGCTTCACTAGCATTGGCACGAGAAAAAATCATCACATCATCAGCAAATAAAAGGTGTGAGATGGGAGCCCTCGAACTAGCCATCTTTATACCATGAAGAAGAGCCAAATTTTATTCCCTCAAAGTCAATGTAGAAAGGATCTCAGATCCTAAAAAAATTTACCAAAAGGGGCCCCATCAAAAAGAATAGAGAATGAAGAGGTTGTGATGCATTGCCTTATCCATTGAATCCAATTGGGATGGAAACCAAGCAATGTAAGAATCTCCCGGAGAAGTTCTCATACCATATAGTCAAAAGCTTTCTCCATGTCAAACTTCAAAGCCATGAACCCTCCATTACCCTTCTTATGTTTCATGGATTATATTGTATTATTCATCAACATGATTTTATGTCTTAAAACTACATGATTTTTTCTCGGGATTATGCCTTGAACTGCCTCCTAAATGTATTGTATTCCATACTAGCATAATTACTCTGATAATTGTTATCGAGCATAATTTGTGTAAAACCTCATGCTAAGCCAAGCCTTAATGATATTTTGATGACACTCCCTCTAAAAATGTCATCAAAATATTTCTATGTTATGATGTTTTGGACAAATTATGGCTTAGCATGAGGTTTTAGACAAATATGGCTTAGCATGAGGTTTAACTAGCATAATTACAAGTAACGAAATTTATCAAGCATAATTGTTCGTCTTTCTACGTTACTTGTGACTAAATCGGGCTCACTGTATGGGTTAGGTTTTGTTAGTGATTTATTTATTAAGTTGTGGACTTATATATTTACTTTTCTACTTGTAAAACATTGTTGTTTTATAAACTAGCAGGTAATAGTTCCCTGAGAGTGAAGGCTCGATGATTTGGAGTCGTTGTGCGGAGTCTTATAGAGAGAGAATTATGTGTTTTCTTACTATTGAATTTCTGAAAGTATAGTATTTCAAATGTTAATGTATTCTGGAGGCTTTGGTTTGTATTGCTGATAAAAGAAAAAAGGATACCAAGGTAAATAGCTTTTTAGCTCAGATCAGTAGTACATTTCCACTGCATTTATTCTGATATTTATTAATACAAGTGGCAATTCAAGTTAATTAATTTGTGGGTGCTACGAGTGATACTCCGAGGTAATTTTTAGCCAATTAATTTCGAGGGTGCTATACTTACCACCATATTAATCCTAATGTAAAACAAACTCAAAAATCCTAACCAAAATTGATTGAAACGGAAAGAGACTCATATTACAATTGACAGACGACTTCTACTACAAACAACTTTGTACTTCTCTAATCTACGCAAAGAGAATATAGGCAGAAAGATGAACTTCTAATCCTAAGCACCATAGGAATAATGTAACACTACATCTCAAAGAAAAAGGCTTTTCCTTTTGGTTTGAAGAAAGAGTTTGAAAAGGATTCTCAAAGTTCTCTTTTATACATCTCAAAGAAAAGGCTTTTCCTTTTGGTTTGAAGAAAGAGTTTGAAAGGATTCTCAAATTGCTCATCTACATAGTTTGGGCAATGAAGAAAGAAAAATAAAATGATGATGCAGCATGCAATGACTACGTACGTAGTAGGGTGTGAAGATGAGCAAAAGACAAAACACAATAATCTTGGGGAAGTTACCAGTCCTTAATAATTATATATGTAGGACCTTTAAATACATTTTGTTTTGTTCTTTTGTTTTTTCTTTGTGAATCTTTAAATACATTTTGATTTTTTCATCTTCTAAAAGGTTGAAATTATCAATAATGTACCGAATGGAGATGAGGCCACGTACCTGGCCAATTAGTTGAGACAAGTCATAGATATGCATGGAAAATTTTGAGTATTGAAGTCATAGGATACATGGATACATTAATTTTGGGAATGGTTCAGAGACTTTGAGAGAGATTAAAGTCAATTTTAGGTGAATACGTGACTTTACTCTCAACTTATAAATAAATAACGTTAAATGGTAATTGGTAAACTCATACATTGAATCAAGTCGTTGATGTTGTGGAGGGCAACATCAAACAAATATTTCCTAAAGATTTAGGAGACTCTTGCCTTTCCTACAGATTTAGGTAAACGGGGGATAAGCGAGCGACATAGACAAACACGTCAACACGCGTCACATCGGACATGGAAATATACGACCATGTGTTTTGTTTTGTTTTATATGGAAAGGGAAAGATTTGTTGGTTGAATTAGAGGCTCCGTTTGGCATTGGCCTAAAACTGTTTTAGTGTTATAGAACTGTAGTAAAAATTGATTGCTATGAAAAAAAAAAAAAAAAAAAAAAGTAAAAATATTTGGTGTAAAAAAAATTATTTTGTAGTAATTTTTTTTGTTTGAATAATAGTAAAAAGTGAGTGATGTAATGTTAAAAAATAAAAATATTAAAAGTTAATTTTTTTTTGATAAATAATACATACCTCTTACTAAACGGAGCCAGGGGTTATGGTAAAAACAATTTAGAAGGGTTTTTTTTGTTGGGTTTTTGATTGTGGTGTGCCATCAAGGTAAAAGTAATTTATTTTGGTTATGGTAAAAACAATTTAGAAGGGTTTTTTTCTTTCTTTTTTTTTTGGCTTTTTGATTGTGGTGTGCCATCAAGGTAAAAGTAATTTATTTTGAGTATTTTTTTTTAAAAAAAATTGTTTGTTAATGCTTTTACTCTTTTGGTAAAAAAAAAAAAAAAAATTGTTTAAGAAAGGGTAGCCGGTCAAAATCTTATGGTCATTTACAGAAATACCTCATCTCACATCCGGTAATGATAAACACAACACTAGCGTGCTTGAACAGTCATGCACGCACCAAAAAAAAAAAAAAAAAAAAATTTGCTGGGCGTGCATGACTGTTCATGCACTCCAGCGTTGTGTGAATCATTACTCTCTGACATCTATATTCTATACCCTCCTTTACTTTTGAAAAAATTGAAAAAAAAAAAACAAAAAACAAAAACAAAAACAAAAACAAAAGAACTTCTTTAAAAGTTTCCCCAGAGTCAAAACAGCTACCATTAGCATTTATCAATGCTAACATGATGTTGGTAAGTAGTTTGAGAAAATAAATTTTGAGATTATGCTTTCATAATCATTTGTTGGTTTTCTTGTACCTAAAACATGATTTACACTTTTAACAAACCTTAAAACAACTTGGATATTGGCAATCCAATTTTGGCTACTCACTTTATGCTTAAAAATTCAAACCTTTCTTTTCACTGGTCCAGTAGGCCGCCTACACCTGATCATGGGCCAGTAGTCCTTCTGGTCCAATAGTGCTTCCTTCTCATTTGTTAAGTCTGGGCTTACATTTCAAGCCCAACTAATGAATGTTCAAGTTCGAGCCCTCCACTATTGACGACTGTGCTACACTTCGTTTTGTGACAAAAAGAAGAAAGCTACAAGTCGTTTTTATGATTCCCAAAAACCCTAGCAAACCAGAGGAAGTACTTGGGGGAGTTGGGACCATATAAAACCTTCTTTTTCTTCCTCTTCTGCTGCGAGTCTTCGACCTGTGAGAAAGAACAACAATGGTAATATTCTCTTTACCCAAATAGGTTGATCTCTGTTTGGTTCTCAGGAATAGAAAAAATGTCTTTTATTAATTTTGAGAATTCTTTCTTTTTTTTTTCCATTTTCTCCCAGCTTTCTCGAGAACCAAACAGGGACTGTAATAATTATAATCACTGTTCTCTACAATCCATAACATGCAACGCTCTTGAAATCTTGTTTACCAGGGCATCGATTTGGTCGCCGGCGGTAAAGTCAAAAATAGCAAGCGGACTGCCCCTAAATCCGATGATATCTACCTCAAGCTCCTTGTCAAGGTCTCCATAATCTCTCTTTGCGTATATATTATATATATGTATATGTGGATTTCGCAATTTGTTGAATGATTCTTGTGGTGTACGATCAGCTATACCGGTTTCTGGTACGGAGAACCGGAAGTAACTTCAGCGCGGTGATTCTGAAGCGGCTTTTCATGAGCAAGATCAACAAGCCGCCATTGTCGATCTCGAGGTTGATCAAGTTCTCGCAAGGAAAGGTTTGTTTTCGTTTTTTATTTTTTATTTTTTATTTTTTATTTTTTTTTTTTTTTTTGGATTAATCTATCGATAATATTGTGGATTTTTGGATTGACAATAGGAGGGAAAGATCGCGGTGATCGTCGGGACGGTGACGGACGACGTTAGGGTTCAGGAGGTGCCGGCATTGAAGGTAGCGGCGCTGAGGTTCACGGAGACGGCGAGGGCGAGGATTGAGAAGGCAGGAGGAGAGTGTTTGACCTTTGACCAGCTGGCTCTCAGGGCGCCTCTTGGTCAGAACACGGTATAATACTTAGAACCCATTTGTTATTTGCTTATGTAAATGTGATTTATCTGCCTCATTTTTTGAATGTATGTGTGTTTATGTATGTTACCACCCAACTGTTCAGCTTTTGGATTGATTTGAAAGTAAGAATCTAGTGGCCAGGATGAAGTTGTAGATTTTTTGTGGTCTTAATAGCTGCATTGGATGAGTAAAGAAGCTTATTTTAATGTATATAATCGGTATATTAGTTTTTGAAGTTTTATCACAAGGCCTCAAAGGAGATATCAAGAATCTAGTGTCCAAGATGAAGATTGTGGATTTTTGTGGTCTTAATAGCTGCATTGGATGAGTAAAGAAGCTTATTTTAATGTATATAATCGCCTAATCGGTATATTAGTTTTCGAAGTTTTATCATAAGGCCTCAAAGGAGATATCAAGAATTGAAATGCTAGGATTACTAACTCTTTTATTAATAAATGAGCACTACACATGATGTTGAGCTTATTCATTGGTATTCGTAGCATTTTTCTTTATTTATTGTTTTGATTATCTCCAATGAATAAGCTTCACACCATGTTAGTACCCATATGTAAGTAAAATATTTAGTATTCCAAACATTTCTCTATCAAGAATGGGTCAAAGATTTTTTTTTTGGTTCGTGTAGGGACTTGTTTCCCCTTTCATTTTGTAATTGGGATTTTTTGTTAGCAAATGTTCAACTTTTTGAAAATTAAGAAGGAAAAAATTGAAAGTTGTAGAACTAGGAGACTTACTTTCTGTCGGGTCTCGGGCTGAATGAAAGATAGATGTTTAATAATGGTCTGTGTGGGAACCCATTGACTATTTTCCTTTCCCTTAATCCTTCTTTGCTCGTCTATTGGGAATCCACCAAGTTAAATCGTTACTCTATTAAGATATGAGAAATGCTACACGTGAGTATACTCCAAAGTGCATTGATCCCTGACTGTAACAGGAAAATTACCATTGGACTATTGTCGTGTTAGGAAGAGTACACTTGAGAGTGTGGGAGTGAAAATGTCATTTCTCTTTAGGGATATTCTCTTTTGCATTCTACAAGCCATCTCCTCACCATCTCCTCTCTTAACCTCTTTTTTTTAAAAAAAAAAAATCAAAATCAAAATGTTAAATTGAAGAGATGGTGGGGAGATGGTTTGTAGAATGCATTGTAGCATTCCTCTTCTCTTTAAGATATTCTTGCTGGTTTGCTACATGTCTTATCATGGTATGTGGATTGTTTTTAAGCAATGGCTAGATTTAGTCTTAACGTGCTTGTTTATTATTACTCATGTAGATTCCATCAAATAAAGTTTTACTGGTGCTTATTGCAGGTTCTTCTTAGAGGTCCTAAGAATGCTCGTGAAGCAGTAAAACATTTTGGTAAAGCTCCTGGTGTGCCACACAGCCACACTAAACCTTACGTGCGGTCTAAGGGAAGAAAATTTGAGAAAGCTAGGGGAAGAAGAAACAGCAGGGGGTTTAGAGTTTAAGTTGCTCGATATCCCTTCTCCATTTAGAGAACAATTCATATCATTTTTGTCTCATCTTATGCCCTTTTGTTTTGATTTTTGGTTGGCTCAAACACATTTTCTCATTTATTAAATTTGTCTTCTTTTAATTTATTTTGGATGCTTTCAAATGCATAGAATTGAGGTGAATTGACGGTTACGGCTATAAAACGATGTTTATATGGTAATATGATAATACCCTACTACATATGACATTATTTCTAAACTTTTTTATATATAAATAGGGATAAATGCAAAATTGGTTCATGTGATTGGCCTAAATTATAAATTACTCCATGTGGTATAAAAAATAATTTATAAGTCCCTTTAGTTAGCCTAAATTACAAATCATTCTATGTAATATAAAAAATAATTGATAAGTCCTTAGGATAGGTCAAAATAACAGTTTACTCCCTAAAATCAATTTTCGTTAAATAACTTAACAAAATCTGTTACTTTGTCATGTTTTACTATTACAGTAAATTAACCTAATCTGTTTTATCCTTGAAATTTTACTTGATGCGTAACCCTAACTCATTTTTATCTTACTCGCCACAATTTGGGAGAATTTTGCGAGAATTTGCCGATCACATTTTTTAAAGTTGCTGAAGAAGATGAAGATGAGGGAGCGATAATTATGCATGGGGTAAAATTTTGGGGAGATAAAAGATTTTCTTAATTTACTGTTGCAATGAAGTAAACTGTAAACTGTTATTTTGGCATACCATGAGGACTTACAATAAATGGTAAAATCCACATACCCCCCTCAAATTGGAATAAGATCCTCTCCAGTCCAAAATGGACAGGAGAATATCCATTTAATGGCCAAGATCTCTCTAAAGAGATCCTAGGACCATAAATGGGACATCTGTCCCATTAATATAAATAATAATAAAATATTATTTATATTTTAAAAATAATAAAAATAAAATAATAATAATAATAATAATAATAAAAGTAAGGTGTGGCCGGCCACACCAATTGGGGCCTTGGGGTGGCTTTGGAGCCACCAACCGCCGTAGCCACCCCCATTGCCCTTGGCGGTGGATCGGCCACCCTCAAGTGCAAAATATTTTTTATTTTTTTTTATTTGGCCCTTGGGGATGGTTCGGCCACCCCAAAGGGCCATGGGGTGGCTTCGGCCCAACTGCGGTGGCCGGCCACTCCTTGCTATTTTATTATCATTATTTTTTTATTATTTTTTTATTTTAATTTTTAATTATTTTTCAAATATAAATAATACCTAAGGCCATATATGGGACATCGATCAGTGTATAAATAATAATAAATTATTGGCCTTATTAAATGGACCGATATTTATCAACATAGGATCTCTTTAGAGAGATCTTGGCCATTAGCTGGTATTCTGCAATCCAAAATGGACTAGAGATGATACTATTACTCAAACTAAGGCCGATTGACAATATTCCACGGCTAAAAGCATTTATTGATGTATTTTTTTTGAAGATGAAAAAAAAGATAAAAATCTTTCTTTAAAGTTGCTTAATAGGACAAAAAATACTATATAAATTAAAAATATATATATATATACAAAATATATATTTTTTTTTTAAGCGGAGAAATGTTTGGATTTTTTTTGAAATGGATTTTTATTTAAAAAAAAAACGATTTCTTTTAATTATGTTTTTTAAAAACAGAAAAGAATTTTATTTTTAATAAGCGAAACATTTTTTAAAAAAAGAATTAAAACAAAATATATATAAAGCGAAATTTTAAATTTTATAAAAACATAGAAATTTTTTTAAAAGGAATTTTTTTTGCACAATTTCTATTTTCTTTTTTTAGTTTTAAGGCTTTTTTTTTTTTAGAGTTTTAATTATTTTTTATTTTATTTTACTAAGTTAGTTTAGTCGATGGGGGGGTTTTCATTAACGATGTTTTAGTGGTTTGAGGAGGCAAGTGTCATGGTGAAAGTTTGGAAGGGGCCATTTATCAATTGGGGGTAATTTGAGGGTGGGGATATGTAGACTTTTCCTAATTCTTTTAACACCACATGGAGTAATTTGTAATTTAGGTCAACTACAAAGCTTTATGAATTATTTTTTATACCACGTGGAGTAATTTGTAATTTAGGCCTACCACAATGACCAATTTTACATTTTTTTCCATATAAATATAATATATATAAAGGCCGTTAGTGGTTTTTTCAAAACCTAAACCTAAATCCTAACCGCCTTCAAAAGCGGTTAGCGGTTAACGGTTAGTGCGGTTAGTGGGCAGTTATAACCACCTACCTTTTCACCCCTAATGTTTATGACTATGCTAAAATCATGGGAATTGAAATGTTACATGGTAATAGGCAGAAGCATCTGAAGACAAAACAACTTTAGTTGCCTTATTATGGGACTGTTTGATCCAGCTCATTGCGTATTATAGGTGCCGATAATGTGCTCAAAGGGAGTTTTTCCATGGAGAAATGATAAAACTCATTCTCTTAACCATCTTTTAACCATCTTTGTATAGTGAATGAGTGAATCTATCATTCAATTTTTGTGGTATCCACATAAATCTACAAATCTAATGGTGGATCTATTAGATTTGCAAAAAGAGATAATTAAGAAAATGATGTGTGGATGAATGCTTTGTTGGATTTCCTAGCAAGGTGACTGGGGCAATGAACAATCAACTTCTCATGGAGCCTTCAGCTGATTAGTTTAGCGTTGCTTTGGCCCAAATGGTATCATTGAAAGCACCCGACCCTGATGGCTTTCCAACATGTTTTTATCTTGATAATTCTCTGTGGGTCCCGAAGTATGTAAAGCTTCTTTTGAGTTCTTTAATTCTTGTGCTTTGGAGGAATGTGTGAATTTCACCCATATTGCTATTGTCCCAAAGAAGCCCATACCTACCAAGGTGACTGATTTTAGACCTAGAAGCTTATGTAATGTGGATTATAAAATCATATCCAAGGTTCTTGCTAACCGGCCGAAGAATATTTTGCCCATTATAATTCCCCAAAATAAAGTGCCTTTATCTCCGGAAGCTTGATTTCTGATAATGTTTTAGCGGCGTATGAAACGTTACATTCCATGCACACTTGAATGTGGGTAAAGGTGGGTTATATGGTCCTCAAACTCGACATTAGTAAGACTTATGACCCAGTGGAGTGGGTGTTTGTGGAGGAGGTAATGCGGAGGATGGGTTTTGCTAAAAGATGGGTGCGGCTTATCATGAAATGTTTGATTATAGTTTCTTATTTTGTTCTTGTTAATGGGTGTCTGGTGGGATGCTTTTGCCCAGCAAGAGGTATTAGGCAAGGGGATCCTCTGTCCCCTTACCTGTTTATTCTGTGTGCTAAGGTTCTTGGGTTCCAACTCCATCAGGCGGAATGAAATGGATTATCTTGGGGAGGTCGCAACCTCTCAAAGAGGACCCCGTTTGAACCATTTATTTTTTGTAGACAACAGTCTCCTTTTCTGCAAGGCTATCTCACATGATTGGAAGTGCCTTGCCTTTATATTGGAATGTTATGAAAATGTTTCAAGGCAAAGGTTAAACAGAGACAAGACGGTAGTCTTTTTTAGTAGAAATACTAGTGCCGATGCTCAGGCTCTTATTCTAAATCTGACGGGTGTTCCATCCTCGCAACAGTATGATCACTATTTGGGGCTGCCGGCTTTGGTTGGTAAATCCCATGTTAGGGAATTTCAACATATTACTGATAGGGCAAGGAAAAGAATTTTAGATTGGAAGGTGAAATTTCCTTCACAAGCTGGGAAAGATATTAAAGCTGTTCTTCAAGCAATTCCTACTTACATCATGAGTATTTTATTGCTCCCAAAGAAGCTATGTAATGATCTCATTGGTCTTATGCAACAGTTTTGGTGGGGCCACAAGAACGATGAGAAGAAAATACATTAGATGAGATAGGAAAAGCTGGGTTGTTCAAAGACTTAGGGAGAATTGGGATTTAGGGATATTCATTGCTTCAACAAAACTCTTCTAGCTAAACAAGACATCACATTCTACATCACCCAAATCTCTCTCTCGGGTACGCTTCTCATCTTCTATGGTGTTTTGGATTTTAGATATTTGTTTCACATTCAATTTATTTGAAATTTCTTACTGATATTTGGATTCCAGATATTTGTATACGCAGTCCCTACATCTGCAAGACCGAGTCCAACGTCGTTGTCTTTGTCAACAAGGATTCGATTCCTACTCTTTCTTTTATATTATGATCATAATCTGTCTTAGAGTGCGTTTAAGATTGCGATTTTGCAAGAATAATTTGTGTTTTTACAAGATATCGCAAAATGTAAATCGTTTGGCATTGAGATTTAAAAAACACTTAATCTAAAATAGGAAAAAAAATCTGCAATTTCTATAAGCAAGTTAAGGGGTGCTTATTTGAAAAACCCAAATTTAAACCAAAATCACAATTTCGCATAACAAATATTTGATTAAAAAAAAAAAACTTTTTAATATATTTTACCAAATGCCTTTTCGATTTTAAAAAGTAAAGGTTTTAAAAACACAATTTTTAAAAACGCACTTTTTGAAATCACAATCCCAAACGGACCCTTACTGAATTGCAAATGAAAGATGGGTACCATCTACAAAAAAGAGGAGGAAAAAAAAAAGGCTAAAGGAAAATCACAAATCCAAGAGAAATTATTGATTCAAGTTAGAACCGAAAACTTACAAAATTAAACATTTGATGTCAGCTTAGAAGAAAATACTAATTTACAGTCAAAATTGAGATTTTCTTCTTGTTTATTTTGAATACCCATATGTTTCTAAAGCAATGAAACAATAGATCACATGATTAAAACTTTACTATACCCAAATGGGGTGAAAACAGACTCAAATACAAATTTCAATTCCGTTTAAACAATATATCTATATAGTGTTAGAAATGGTCTGAAATATATGATGCTTTATATTGTCCCATTTTTTTTTTTCTTTTTCTCTTGTTGGTTGTGGGACTTTAGGCTTCTGATAGTTTAGGAGGGAGAGTGAGAGAGAGAGAGAGTATTAACATAATAGATGGTGCCAAACAACAACAAACAACAAATAAAATTTACTTAAATGTGATCTTTTGAAAATCTTGGAAACACATCCATTCCTAGATGGGATGGCCCATATGAGCGGAATTTTTTCAAGGCAAACACAACAGCTAGCAATTCTCTTTTCGGTTGTAGTTTTATTCAATTGAGCATCCAAGAGAGTTTGTTGGCATAATAAATAGCATGAGAAATCTTGTCTTCACGTTGTCCCAAGATAGCACCCATAGCATAGTCGAATGGGTCACACATGATTTCGAATGGGAGAGACCAATTGGGAGGCTTCATGATAGGGGCAGAGGATAGAAGAGAGTGAAGTTTCTCAAATGCCCCCAGACATTCTGTATCAAATTAAAAGGAGTCTCCCTGGAAAGAAGATTGCACAAGGGTCTACAAATCTTTGATAAAGCGGCGATAAAAGCCAGCATGTCTGAGAAAAGAGCGGATTTGTTTCACCCATGTAGGCGGTGGAAGATTAGCAACGAGTTCAACTTTCACCCTATCTACCTCAATTCCTTGCTTGGACACGATGTGTCCCAAAACTATTCCTTCTTGAACCATGAAATGGCTCTTCTCCCAACTCAAAATCAGGTTTGTCTCTTTGCATCATTGAAGAACGAGTGAAAGATTTTGGAGACAAGTATCAAAGGATGATCCAAAGACAAAAAAATCGTCCATGAACACCTCAAGAAAATTTTCAACCATGTCCGAGAAGATAGACATCATACACCTTTGAAAGGTCGCAAGTGCATTACACAACCCAGAGGGCATGCATCCACAGGCGAAGGTGCCTAAAGGACAGGTGAAAGTCGTCTTTTCTTGATCCTAAGGATCCATGGCCACTTGGTTATAGCCGGAATACCCGTCTAGAAAACAGTAATAACTTTGGCCAGCAAGACGTTCTAGGATTTGATCAATGAATGGCAGTGGAAAATGATCCTTCCTAGTGTTTGAGTTGAGTTTTCGATAATCAATACAAACGTGCCAACCAGTGGTTGTGCATTGTGGAATGAGTTCTCCAGCCGAATTCTCAACGACAATGATACTAGAATTCTTTGGTACCACTTGTATGGGGCTAACCCACTTGCTATCAAAGATGGGGTAAATAATACACACATTTAGCAGTTTCACTACCTCTTTCATAACTATTTCCTTCATATGAGGGTTTAACCGACGCTACGCCTCACGGGAAGGTCTAGTGTCATCCTCCAAATGAATGTGGTGCATACAAATGGACGGGTCAATTCCCTTCAAATTTGGAACAGTCCATCCAATGGCTTTTTTGTGCTTCCTCGGCACATTCAACAGGCTACTCTCCTGGTTTTTCTATAAACTTGAAGCAATGATGACTGGGAGAGTGTCATTAAAACCTAAGAAGGCGTACTTGAGCTTATCAGGGAGTGGTTTTAACTCAAGTTTTGGTGGGGACTCCAGAGAAGGAATGGGAGAAGTGCTGGAAGTCAGAGGCACAGGCTCTCTCGGTACTCTCCAAGGTGGAAAGTCTATGGTGGTAGCATTGTCGAGCAAGGTGTTAACCTCGTCGACGTATTGCTGTGTATCAAATTCATCCCTGCTAAAGTGAGTCAGGCATGCCTCCAAACGATCTTTTGCCAAAAGGCAAAGGAGTGAGTCTTCAATAGTTTCTTCGACGATGTCCAAGAAGAAACACTCATTCTCATCTGGTGGGTGTTGGAAAGCGTTGAAGATGTTCAACCTCACTTTAATATTCCTAAAAGATATCTGCATCACTCCAGTCCTACAGTTCATGCACGCATTAGCCATGGCTAAGAAAGGACATCCGAGGATTATAGGGATTAGTTTATCGGGATTGGGGACAGGTTTTGTGTTGAGAACTATGAAGTCTACTAGGAAGTAGAACTTGTCCACCCTGATGATAACATCTTCAATGATTTCACGGGGTTTCTTTACAGATCGATCAGCTAGTTGCAAGATAACCTTTGTGGGTTTCAACTCTCCTAGGCCCAGTTGCAGATACACAAAGTAAGGTAGGAAATTCACACCAGTTCCTAGATCAAGGAGGGCTTTCTCAATCTCGTGGTCTTCTATGATGCAAAAAATGGTAGGAGCACTAGGATCCTTGAATTTAGGGGGAATGTTGTGCTAGATGAGAGAGCTTACTTGCTTGGTAAGAAGGACCTTCTTAGGAATGTGATTCCTTGCTCTATGCTTCTAAGTGTATAGGTCCTTGAGAAACTTGGCGTAGTAATGGATTTGCTTAATAGCATCAAGGAGAGGGAGGTTGATTTTTATTTGCTTGAAAACCTCTATCATGTCTTGGATCTTCTCTCCTCGTTTCCCTAAATGAGAGGGATCTTTGAGGCGCTGATGAAAAGGAGCTCGGGGCTTGTATGACGTCTCAAGAGTGGGAGAGGTTGAGAAAGAGTCCTCATTACGCACTCCTTTGTCATTTGTGACCTTTAGATTCTTAAGGGGGGTCAATTTGCTCCATCCTTCTTTCTTTGACCTAATTTACAATTGTTCTTCTGCTCCTCATTGTGGTGACAGCATGGACCTACTCAGGATGAGATGTACTCCCTTAGGGTTTGGCACAAGCTGGCTTGGAAGCTTTCCCTCTTCTCTCTTGTTGAGCATATTAGCTATCTGCCTAACTTGTGCTTCCAACTTGGCTATGGACTGAGAACGGGAATTCACCAGTTGAGTTTGGGAGCTCAACAATTTATTGGTTGATTCAAGAGTTGCTAACACCTTATCCTCAAAGGTGTGTTCCTAGGAGGAGGTGGTTCAGGTTGGTATTGCTGTTGAGGAGGATGATAGTTGATAGTTGGGTTGAAGGAATGCTTGATGGGCTGCAAATGTGCTTGATTGTGCAGTCCCTGAGGTTGAGCTGAATTCCTTGAGGTTTGACCTCGCCATGAGAAATTTGGGTGGTTTCTCCATCCTTGGTTGTAAGAATTGGAGTAAGCGTCATTTGATTGTTTCCTACTTTCACGAAAGGCCTTGACTTATTCCATCAAACACTCGACAAATGATGACAGAGAATGGCAGTTTTGAGCCACATTGTAACGCCCTAGAAATTAATTAACTGGTAATTAATTCCACAGTTCATCTCCCAGTGTTAACCCTCACGGAACAAGACTCAGGAACCTCTACTCCTTAAAAAGAAAGGCTACTAAGCAGCAAAAAATATGAGGCTCTATAAACATTAATCATAACAACCAGAGCATCTACCAAGGAAGATAAAAATCATACTATACACATCATCATCTTTACAAGGGATTCATTCTATATCTCAATATGCAAGCATGCATGAAAGCTCTAAGTCTACAACACAACTCAAAAGTACTAGTTACCATGAGTACCTGCATAAGCTTGCAATAAGTCCTCGAGCATCTCCGAGGCCGAATCCTTCACAATAACTGAAAGGTTTGCGGTATCCATCTCTGCTCAACTATCTATAACTGCATAGTTGTACATATGGAGCAAAAAGGAAAAATAATACAAGGTTAAGTCTGATGATTTAGTAAGTATAAATGCACATGACATACTCGTCATTGAATAGTGAACTCAATTGTTTATAAAGCACATGCAACATTATGACAGTTTATCATGGATGTGATAGAAATATAATATATATGCTTATAATCATAAGTAATAGTAATAGTTCAACCGTATGGTCTAGCCGAGATATTACCCCTTCTCAGCAAGGTTGGCCCTATCCCGAGGGACCTATAATACAACACCGGTGCCCCAGATATCGTACGCTACCGTCCATCCCATTAGTGGCATGACTGAGTTCGACCTCGGTTGGCCCACGCCACTAATGATGTCCGTCCTATACTGACCATCCATTAGGGAATGGCTGTGCCTGATCACGAAACCATGGGATCCAAAGCCCACACACACACATATTTGAGCATAAAGCTAACCTATATAATAAGCCCATGGCCGTTATCCCGCACGTACAGGTGTACCATTTCATACGATGCAATTAATCTTATTAGTCTTTTACATGCATAGTTTTACCAGCCCCATTGTTATCTTATTAACCAAAACACATTTTCACAAAAGAGACTTCACAGTAATTCCAAAATGTATTTCATGAGAGTTGCAAAATATGAATGTTTGATATATATATATGTAGACGTGCAATGCGGGAAAAGTAACAACAAGCATCCAAGTGAGTTTGTACTCACCTGGGTCGTAAGATTCCTCCGTAAAATTCCCTTGAGGCTTCATAACCTTGAGTACTGAAAAAAAGACCTATCATTAGTTCTAAATTCAACTAAAACAAACCTAGAACATGAAAACAGAGGTTATCGGACAACTGGCCAAAGTGGAGTTCCCTGGAACGCTTCTGACCGTACGTCTAGTCTCGTGGCCATACGTCTGCCCAGAAGACTTGTATGTTTGGTCTCGTGGCTGTACGTCCACTTAGAGAGTTTCAAGTAGAACCTCATTTGGTTCAACTGACCTCCTATCCTCCCAAACTGGTTCTAAAGCTACCAAAATGATTCCTAAGACCTCCTATCTCAAAACAAGGTCTCTATGCAAAAGGACATGAGCTCAACAAGAATTAAATGCTAACCCATGCTTAAACCAAGATTAAGGGCAACAACGTAACTAGAAGCTACAAACTACCAACTAAGCTAACTATGGAAAAACACTTAAACAAGATAATGACAAAGGAACGAACTAAGCTTAGAAGATTACCTCCTTGAAGCGAAAAACCTCCAAGAATCACCTCTCCTTCTCCCATACTCACAAAACCCACAATGACACCCACACAGGGGTAATAGAGAGCCTGGGAGCGAGAATGGGCATGAAAGAGTGAGGGGTAGGGGTATTTATAGGTGAGAAAAAGTAAAGGGCGTACCAACTATTCTGAAAATAAGCGGATGTCCAATACTATTGGAGCGTACGTCTAGTACTATTTACCCAGTAGTTCGAAGGATGTAGCGTACGTTCAGGTATTATCCAGGGGTTAACCCAAAAGTAGCGTATGTCCAGTACTATAGGGGCGTACGTCCGTATTCTATTTGCAGAGTACGGCATACTATTGTCAGTGTACGTTCGAAGGTCCCCATGCGTACATCTTGTACTATTGTCAACATACGTACGGTGGTCCTCTAGCGTACGTCCTCACTAAAGACAAGAGCGTACGTACAGTGGTTCTTAACATACGTCCGGTCCGAAAGTTCAAATCCCAAAATGCCCCTCTAGCTGTTCCTAGCGACCCAAAACCCAAATTAACCTTCTAACTAAGCTACCTAAGCTTAATTAATTATTTGGGTCACTACACACATGCATAGGACTTGCACACAAAGAACATGCTTTAACTTGATGATTATTAGCTGAATTCATTGATAGGCTTAGAGAGAGAGCTTCAACCTTAAGAGTGAGTGCTTCAAGTTTCCACCTTAATCCGACTCTTCTTTCACATCATAGATGCCTCCCTTCTTGCGGGCATGAGAAGATTTGTCCAGATGACTCAAGAAGTCCCACTGTTGAGAGCTTTCGGACAACTTGTCCAGAAATTTGTATTAATTTGTTGTCTGTAAGGCTTAAAATCCCTCCACCATTCATGGACTCAATCATACTACGGTTAGACACAATCAAATCATTGTAACAGTATTGGATAAGACGCTAGGTCTCAAATCCGTGGTGGGGACATTTCAAAAGCAGGTCCTTAAATCTCTCCCAGCTCTCACAAAATTTCTCCTCCTCCTCTTGAGAAAAATCAGTTATCTCCTGATGATATTCATTCGTTTTTGACATGGGGAAGAATTGTTCAGGAATCTGCTAACAAGTGTTTCCCAAGAAGTGATGGAACCGGGAATATTAGAATTCAACCAAGCTTTCGCCTTATCCGTTAGAGAGAATGGAAAAGGCCTCAAATGCATTGACTCATCAAAAAAGTTTTGAAATCTAAAAGTAGAACAAATTTCAAGGAATGTCTTTACATGTTGGTACAGATTTTCATTGTTAAGCCCTTTGAATGATGGGAGGATTTGAATAATGTGGGGTTTCAACTCAAAATGAGTCGCGGTGTTTGCGGGCAACACTATGCAAAACGAAGGGTTGGTAGTGATGGGTGCAAATAGTTCCTTAAAGGTTCTCTCTCAATTCTGAGGTCGTTCTACATTCTCAGCTCATTCTCCCATCTCAGCAGATTTTTCTGACCCAACTTGTGTTCTCACTCACCTTCTTAATATTTTTTCGATTTCAGGATCACAAGGTGTTAGCTCTAAGCTTAATCATTGACAACCAAGCATGCACTAGCTCATTCATACAAGGTAAAATTGAACTAATTCACAAAACTAAATACAAGTATCACAAATAAAAGCACAATAATAGAAATAATTATCTATAGAATCTTAAAAAACTCACAGAAAGGACCAAAAATGAATTTGGCAAAAATTTTAGCTACTGAACGAAGCTAGTGCTATCTGCTAGGCAAGGGCGCTTGAGTGCGGATTGGAAGGGATTAAGCGTAGATGCGATGATTCCTTTAGATGGTGCTATCTTGAGCGTACTTGCGCTTGAGCTCATTGATATGCGCTTGAGCTCATTGATATGTGCTTGAGCGCGTTATGGAGATACGGTCTGATAGAAACTTTTGCAAAACCGAGTAAAATGAAACACACAAAATCAGCAAAAAAAAAAAAAAAATCTTCTTTCAAATATATATATATATATATATATATATATATATATATTTGACACCTTCTATACATAGTCCTATCCTACAATGATTTGTACTATTGCGAGTGGTATTTTATTATTGATATAAGCCTTCACACAAAAAGACCACATCAATTTTTGGCACTATATATACAAGGTCTTAAACTAAGAATGAAATTAATTTCAATCTCAAAACCTTAACAACGCAATCGTTAGCAATCCCTGACAATAGCATCAAAAATTGATGTGGTCTTTTTGTGTGAAGGCTTATATCAATAATAAAATGCTACTCGCAATGGTACGAATCCTTGTAGGATAGGACTATGTATAGAGGGTGTCAAACCTCAAGGATTGCTCAAGGATGATTTTTGTTGTTAAGCTCATAAGATATTTTCTAACTTAATTCAAAAAGTTGATTTGTTGGATTTTGCTTAGGAAAAGAAATTGCAAAAATAAAAACGAGTAAATATTATGGATGAGGGATAGATGATTCACTTCACCACTAACCTCGTAACAATGTCTAAAAATATTGAACATGTGAATCTCATTCTATGCATGATATGAATAGTGTGTGGTTATTAGGCACCCAACAAAGTCTTCAAGAAATTACCACAATCAAAAGCTAAGTATAGCCTATCTTTGGGTAGCACGGATAGTCCACCTAACATAAGATGTGGCACAACCCATCTTCCCTAAGCATAAACTATCAAAACTCTAAAAAAAAGGTTTTAAACATGCTCAATGGAGAAGCATAACTCATCTTCAGTTAATATGAACCATCTACCTGTGTTACACTAAACTAGGGTGTAGTATGATTCATCTTCCCTAGGCATGGCCTATCAAACCCTCTTGAGTTTGTGTCAAAGAATACCATTGCATAACTACCATTCCTATAATCATAGAAATTAGAAAATGTTGAGTTCAACCAAAATGAAAAGCTTTCTAAGACAAGATAAGGATTTCATCAAGATTGAATATGGACTTAAACTCAATCACAAATGTATTTCACTCATGGTTGTCACTACTCACAAGTATCACACAAATCTGATCCTCTAAGTTATATAATCATCATACTGATGGTGCATAGGGTGATCATACTATAACAAGTGTGGTGTAATACCCTGACAAATCACCAATTTCAAAAGATAAACGATTCACTCAAAACGACAAACATTTTTCATAAAACAAGGTATTATGAACCAAAACCTAAAACCCTTATGAGTAAACCCAAATCCCTTGAGATTTTCCAAAATTCCCTAAGATCACACTCTCTGACCGAACGTTCACTAGGGGGACCGCCCAAACGTTCGCCCCTAACATCAGTACAAGTGTTTGCTTGGGGGACTACCATGAGCATTCGTTGACTAGTCTTTGAACCATTAGGTAATACCCAAACGTATGCCTGAACCCTTTCATCCATTGTGTAATAATACCCAAACTTTCGTTGACACTCTGAAAAGTAATTTTCACCCATTCTCTACCTTTTCAGAAGAGAGCATGCCCCAAGCCTCTATATAAACCCCTCCCTTTGACCCTGAGCCCCTCCTCACACCAAAAAATCCTAATCCTAGAGTGATGAGTGATTTTGAAAGAGAAGGAGGAAGCCTTGGTGGTCTTGCTATCTTCTAAGGTATTTTCTTGCTCATTCCCATAATCTTCATGTTATAATTATTGCTTTCTTAGTATTACAAGTTTTAAAGATGCAGTGACAAGTTCTTATACCCATTTTCTTACAAAGACCAAGAATATTTTAAAGAGTTTTCAACCCGCCTTTTATTTGCTTTAAGTTTGCATGTTAGCATGATATGTTACTTTGCATGTGTCCATTAGGAGCCTAGGACGAGATTTACCACACCATAGAAGCATAAAACCATGCTTGGGGCTTCTGGTCGAGAGTTTCCACTCCCTGGCCGAACATTCTCCCACGGGCTCAAGTGTTTGCCCAAAGAGCAAGACGTACACCTAGTAACTCAAATATGCAAGCTTAAGGTTTCGACTGCCCCCTTTCGTTAGGTAAAACTTATTGTGTCACTCGGAGAGTTCTCTAGTACTGCATATAACGATGTGTCGTATTTCGTTATACCAAGGATTTGTGATGTCGAAAGACTCGAGTGACCACACAAGGTAAGCAAATACTTACGACTGCTTTCCTTACAAAAGTGCAATATGTTAGTTGACTGAGCATGCGTATGATATGAGTATGCCTATATTTTTGTATAACTTGGTAACTACCTTAACAATTGGTTGATTAGATGCATCGTATGACATGGTACACCGGTACGTGTAGTATAATGGCCATGGGCGTACTATATAAACTTGATTCTATGATCAAATGTGTGTATGGATGTGATATAAGGGCCTTGGATCCAATGGTTATTTCGTGACCGGCGCAGCCTTAACGGGCGGGTCACTACAGGATGTACATTATTAGTAGCATGGGCTACTCGAGGTCGGACTCAGTCAGGCTGCTAGTGTTATAGACGATAGCGTACAATGGCCGAGGCATCGGCATTGTATTACAGGTCCCTCGGGACAGCACCAACCCTGCTGAGAAGGGGTAATATCTCGGGTAGACCATATATGATCGTTATGACATAATAAAGCATTAGTTTTCTACATTAAAACACTTAGGTAATTGCCGCTGAAAGTACACCTCTTTCTTTCAACAAAACGATATTTTCATGGTGCATTAACAAAGATAACACCTCTTTTAAATCTTTATCAAATTGCATGTTTATTTATGCTCAATAATAACTAGTTCATGTCGTACCCAAGTCTGAGGTTTGCTTACTAAGTCATTAGACTTATGCGGTTATTACATATTGTAGGAAGCCTCTTTCTAGGAAGATAGGAGTGGCGAGGTTCTCACTACGGAATTGTTTAAGACAGAGATCTCGATGTTGTTATCAGGTTTGCTCAGGTTATTGTTTCTATTAGTTGCTCTGTGTCTATGTTTCGAGGATAATATAAGCTTCTTTTTTGGTTATTAGATTTCCTAGATTTATTTCACATTCCTATGCATTAACTCTGATGATACTTAGAGGGGTGGTTCCCCAGTTAGCTACCAGTTAGCTATATTGGGGTAATTGCCAGTAACCCTACCAGACTGGTCAAGGCCAAATTTGAGGGCGTTATATGTGATCCCCATACCTGATTATTCCTACAAGAAGGTAATAACTTCCATACAGAGGTTATCTGATAAGAGGACACAACTCTTGGCCAAAAATCGTGATATGTAAGAATGAAATTGTTATAGAATTATGTTCTTATGGGACTCTATAAATAGAGTCCCATAAGAACATAATTCTATAACAATTTCATTCTTACATTAGTCTCTCAAATTCTATTAGTCCTCCATTGGATTTCCACTTTAATGGGAGAAATCCTTCCAAAAGATGAATCAATAAATTCTACAGTGGTATGAGAGCATAGTTATAGACGATCAAGAGAATGCTGAAGACTTTCGACTTTTTCCTATCTAATATTCGGCAAACTATCAATATGCATGTGATCAGTTTGGCTTCTATAGTGGCATCCTATAATCTTCATAAAACTCTTGAGAAGCTAAATGAACAACCCCTCGTGATCACTGTTGGTGGTTTGAAATATAAATGAAATATTGAAGCACTAAGGAGAACGTACCTTTTGGAACAAAAAAATTGGGTAAAATTCCATAGTTTGCCATTAGAGGAATCGAAGAAGATTTTTTCAGAAAAAAACTCTCACAAACAACCATGAGATTTCATCTCCGAACCCAAATCTCAATTCAAGAACATGTGTGGAAGAAGAAAATCCAAGGGTCACTTCATTTGAAGATTGTGATTCGGATTTTACACTTTAGGAAGAGGAAGATCTGGAGGAAGAAAGGATACAAATTAAGAAGATAAACCAGATCTAAAAACTGGTCAAAACATAATTGTTTTATAGCTAAGGAAATTCGGACGAAGGGCTCGGCCCCATTTGAAACGACGTCGTTTCGGGCGTCACTACACAAGCGCCTTTTAGTGCCGTTTCAGACATGGATTGGGTCATCTGACCCGCTCCACACTTCCTAGAGCAAGCCCGCAAGAAGCAACATGACTCCATTCTGGAAGGACATCAGTGCAGTCTGACCCACCAACCGACACGTCAACCCTTCCGCTCCAGCCCAAAGTTTAGACACAATGCTCGAAAATTTGTCTTGAGAGCCGAAGCCCAAAATGCCAAAGTCAAAGCCCAGATTCATGCCCAACCCGCTGAAAAAATATATTGCCCAGTCTAGTATCCAACCCGCTAAACCACCCACTTTCACGATCTGACCCAGGATCCAACTTGCGCCACACATCCCAATCGAGAAGTTGAGCTGCGTGGCGTGCCGACCCACCTGCTGCTAGCACTGGCTCCAACAATGTCGATTTAGCCCATTCTGATCACTTGGTTCATTTGAACGGGCCAGTTCAGGATAGATTTGTTGATCTTGACTATTCTGGACCATTCCACCCCCGTTTTGGACCATTCAAAAACTGTTGGAATGCCGACTCAAAGGGGAAGAACACTACAGGTTTTATTAACAATAATTTCAATAATTTTCAGTAGAAAAATCATAGAAATGACTGGGAAAGGGGGGAATCTTAGAACCAAGGCTATAGAAGTGCAAACCGAAGGTTTATTCGACTCTATTGGTTGTCCCCAAGGCAACACAAGGAGGTTAAGTTCACCATTCCATACTTGGCTTGAACAGAAACATCATCTGGCAGACGAGTGAGGAGTCCACACCCCTTAAGGATTGTCAGGACCATTGTGCAAAGCCTTAAGGACCCGTGGCCAATAGGCATTCACTGCTACAATCGTCCGAGGACGAAAGAACGGGTCAATCTGCCGGATTCAAACTTGGCGTATTATTGGGGTAATTTGAACAACTATTAGGCCATACTGACCTACCTCGATGACAATTGATTTTCATGAAGACATTACTATTATTACTATTATTGTTGTTAATATTACTATTATTATTGTTCTCATTTTTTATTTTTCACAATTATTGCTAGTTTGTAATAATTAGAACCACATATATATATATATATATATATATATATATATATATATATATATATATATATATATACATATATATATATATTATGTTGTATTGTTATTAAGACAATTGTAAAGATTTACTGAAAAATTATAATTATAAATATTATTATTATATTGTTGTGTCTACTTTCTAAAATGGAAATTAAAGGTAGCATTGATTCCTCTAGGGTCGACAGTCTTAATGTGATGAATTTTAGAATGTGAAAATGACACATTTCTTATGTACTGACACATGAGAAAACATAGTACACCCTCACATCAAATAAGCCCAAACTAGATGACTAGAATGATGGGGAAGCCATAAAGAAGCATGAAAATGGATGGAAGACAACTTAATGGCGAGAGCCACACTTCTTCACAACATGAAGGACAACATCATTCCTCTGTTTGAAAGTCACAAAATTGCAAAAGAAATGATGGAAGCATTGGAGGCAAAGTATGGCCCAAGGTCTGACACACACATACAATTGCTATTAGATAAGTACAATTGTGCACGTATGAGTAAAAATGACTATGTGGACAAATTTTTAAATCAAATGGAATTAATTGCAAAAGATCTTGCAAATGCAGGTCATCTTGTATCAGATAAAATGCAGGTAACCACCATACTTAATTGCCTCCCCTTATCATGGGAACATGTGGTGACTTCTTTAACACTTAGTAGAAAAGAGGTCTCCATGGTTTCCGTACCAGTGTTACTTGTACTCAAAGAAGAGAGAAGGAACAACAAGCAATTTGATAATGGCTCCAAACATATCTCAGACTGTTCGAGCTCCTACATTCAGAGGCAAACCCAAAAAGTTCAACAAAAAATGGAAGGGTAAGCCAAAAGGTAAAGTCAAAACTAAAGGAGCATAATTTAAATATGGACAAGTAGGACATTTCAAAGTAAATTGTCCAAAAATCAATAGCGATAAAAGACAGAAGGAAATAACAATGACGATCACTAAAGTAATGATGGCAGAATAAACTTCAAGCTCATGATGGATAGACTCAGCATCAACAAGACACATCACAAGGGGCAAAGAATTCTTTGTAGACTTCAAAGAGAAAGCATCTAGAGAACATAAAGTATACATGGGCAATAACACTTATAGTTACGTGTTAGGAGAAGGAAAATGTAAGATTTCTGTCAAATGTTCAGTTATTGTTTTACATGATGTTTTATATGTTCCTAGTATCTGGAGAAATCTGCTATTAGTTCATGTATTAGATAACAAAGGATACTGGATCAAATTCAAATCTGGGAAGGTCTACATTAGGAAATGGAATACTTTTGTAAAGGGTATTAAAGTTGATAATATGTATTTAATTAAAGTTGATAATAAAGTTTCCATTTCACATTACTCATGTGTGTCTGACAATAGTTCTTATATATACCATTTAAGACTATGCCATATTAATAAAAATAAATTGATAAGAATGAATAAGGGTGGATTACTACCATAAATTAGTTATGAAGATTTTGATATATGTGAATCATGTATTAAATGAAAAATGACTAGCAAGTCTATTTCAAAACACTGAAAATCATCAGATTTATTGGAAGTAATTCACTCAGATATATGTAGACCATTGAGGACTAAAATACATAGAGGAATGGAATACTTTATTACCTTCACCGATGAGTATTCAAGGTATGGATACATCTACCTCATCAAAAACAAATTTGAAGCTATTAAGAAGTTCAAAGAATACAAATTGGAGGTAGAAAAATAGTTAGGGAGATCTATTAAAAATTGAATAATGATAGGGGAGGAGAATACGAAGCTATAGATAATTTATGCAAAGGAAATGGAATAAAGCATTTGTATACAATGCCATATAAGCCTCAACAAAATGGTATTACAGAAAGGAGAAATATAACTTTAATGGAAATGACAAGATCAATGATGGCATTTGCTGACTTACCTATCCATTTTTGGGGACAAGCCTTATCCACATCAGCTTACATACTCAACATGGTTAAGACAAAATCCAAACCTTTAAAACTTTATGAGATCTGGACAAGTTTGAAACCCAACATAGAAAATCTTAAAGTATGGGGATGCAAAGCTCATTTACTTATCCCAAAACCTTTAAGGGATAAATTAAAAGATAAAACATGGGAATGCAGGTTTATAGGATATGTTGAGAATTGCAGTGGATATCGATTCTACCATTCCGAGAAGAGATTGATAGAAAGTAGGGATGCTGTCTCTCTTGAAAATTCAAATCAAATCACTCCAATAGAAGATATCAAGCTATTAAAAGATGAAGAATCTATACAACCAGTACCTATAGAAAGCTCATTTGAAGAAGAAAACATTAGAAATCTTCAGGACAGTGGGAGTAAAAGAAAATTTAATCTGAATAAACCTAATCATGAAAGCAGTTGGAGGGTTAAAAGGCAAAGACGACCATTCATCATACTTAAAGATCATTATGTACTAAGCATAGATGATATAAATCTACAAGACGATCCAACTAGTTTCAAAGAAGCTATAAAAGGTGATGATGCAGACAAATGGATTGATGCAATGAATGACGAACTAGACTTAATCAACATAAATGATGTCTGGGAGCTCACAGATCTACCACACCAAACAAAAGCCATTGGATGCAAATGGGTACTAAATAAGAAATTTCAAGCGGATGGAAGTCTTGATAAATACAAGGCTATGTTAGTGGACAAAAAGGATTCACCCAACAACTAGGTGTGGATTTCATTGACACTTATTCGCCTGTAGCAAAATTCACCTCGATAAGAATAATCATGTCCATAGTAGCTAAGCTGGATTTAGAGTTCCACCAATTAGATGTAAAAACAACATTTCTAAACAGAGAATTGAAAGAAGACATCTATATGATTCAACTAGAGGGATTTGAAGTGAATGGACATGAAGAAAAAGTTTATAAATTAAAGACATAACTGTACGGGCTAAAGCAATCCTCGAGACAATGGTACTTAAAATTTCACGAGGCTACCATGGAGATCAGTTTCGAGGTAAGTCTACTAGATCATTGTGTTTACATATACAACAACAATGATAGGTTAACCATATTGTCATTATATGTAGAAGACATACTATTGACTGGAAATTGCTCAGAAATGATTCAAAGAACAAATAATTTTTAGCATCTAAGTTTGAAATGAAAGACATGGGTGAAGCAACCTATGTCTTGGGAATAAAAATTTTAAAGGACAGGACCTCGAAATTGTTATACTTAGATCAAGGGAAATATATGGAGAAAATACTTAGAAGGTTTAAAATAGACAAATGTAAACCCCTAAGCACGCCCATTTCAAAAGCGTCAAAATTTGAGCAAAACAATGTGTCCTAAAAATGAGACAAAAATTCTTGAAATGGAAACCATCCCCTATGCCTAAGATGTGGGCAATCTCATGTATGTCAGGATAAGCATAAGACTAGATATTTGTCATGCTGTGGGATTGGTAAGTAGATATCAATCCAATCCAGGAAAGGAACATTGGCAAGTGGTAAAAAGAATATTCAGATATCTGCAAGGCACTAAAAACATGGGTTTGTGTTTTGGATTAGAAGATCTAAACATTGTAGAATACACTGACGCGGATTTTGCAGGAGATATAGATGACAGAAAATCAACCAGTGGCTATGTATTCCTATTCGGGGGAACAACTATTTCTTGGTTAAATAAGAAACAAAATTGTGTTGCAAAATCCACAATGGAAGTTGAGTATATATCATGCAGCACAACAGTTAACAATGCTATTTGGATTAAGCGTTTCATTAAAGTCTAAACTTTGGAATGTTAGATGGGCCTGTCAATGTATTTTGTGATAATTAGTCTACCATCTCTCTAATAAAAAGTGGAGCTCAAAGTTTCAAAGGCAAACACATTGACATAAGTTATCACTATATTCAAGATATAGTAGAGAGGGGTGAAATAAAAGTTGAATTTATTCCCTCAATAGGGATGGTAGATGATCCCCTGACCAAAGGGTTATCTCTAGATAAATTTAGAGAGCATGTAGCAAAAATGGGATTGAGAAACACTTAAGAAATAGCTACATGGTTCACGGCATAATCAAAAGAATTCAGGGACGCCTGAATGAATTATGGTATGTGCTTTCACCCCATTAAATTAAATAAATAGTTTTGGGTGAATGACACTTATAAGCAACAGGCATTATAAACTGACATAAATGTAAAGTCCACCAAAAGGCATTATGTTAAGTTTGGTGTAATGTCTATATTCCGATAGTGTAATAAACATCAGAAAGATGTGTCAATATAAATCTCAAATTGGGATAACCTTAGAGGAAAGAAATTGAATGAAAGATTCAATACAGGTTTACATATGGCTATATGTAAAAACCATCAATTGTAGAATGGGTGTGGACTGTATGCCCAAGTAAGGATAATTGATGTTATTTGCTTAAATTATATAGCAAGTAAAGTCACCACTAATATGTCATCAATTAGACACATGTGATAAAAAGGTACAGTCAGATGAAATAATATAAGTGTACACACATCAAGAATGTTATGATTTGATGACTATCTGCAAGCACTCGCAGATTAGGAGTTGCCATGTTTTGTGTTACCAAGGTAATCATGTACAACTAGGTTTCATTACCAAATATAATAGTATGATCAAGTGGGAGATGATGCTACATAGGGTGATCACACTATAACAAGTGTAGTCATCCCCACACCTGATTATTCCTATAGGAAGGTAATAACTTCCAGATGGAGGTTATCTGATAAGAGGACACAACTCTTGGTCAAGAGTTGTGATTGGGACTCTATAAATAAAGTCCCATGAGAACATATTTTTGTAACAATTCCATTCTTACGTTAGTCTCTCAAATTCTCTTAGTCCTCCATTGGACTTCCACTCTAATGGGAGAAATCCTTTTAGAAGATCAATCAATAAATTCTACACATACATGTGTGGAAATTCCAAAAGAATAACACAACTAAGCCATGCTACTTGGAGATGGCTACATCAATACCCAGAGGAGGAGTTTAGCTACTCATGGAGGTGCTAAAACAAGCATAAGCCTTGCCCATTTTCCTCTCTTAGCTTCTCCAAAGCCTTAGAACAAAATGGATTTGAAATGAGGTGTGTCCTGTACGCTAGCTGCTTCCCCCTACCAGTTCTTGCCTTGCTCTATTTAAAGAGAATTCTTTACATTTTCTTCCTGCCCATACTGCCTCTCAATGAGAATATTTTTCTTCTTTTGGTTCTACACTACCTGATGTTTCATGCATGGTTCTTCTTTTCTTTTTGATTTCTTTTCCTCTATCTATCACCATGTGCTCACTTTGTGATAGTTTCTCATAGGACTCAACATCCACCTCATCATCATGGGTTAAGACATGGGTGGTAATTCTTAGCTTCAATTATTAACTTTATCCTTTAATGTCAATATTTGTTAACATGGGTAGTGGGTAGTTTACTTAGATTGTGCGTAGTTATCTTTAGTTATGTGGGTAGTTTTTTTTAGTAAAAGTAGTAATCATTGTTGTATTAAGTTTATATATGTGTGTCATTAGAATAGGAAGAGTAGAGAAGAAAGTGTTTGTATTGTGGTATTCCTCCAGTCCTAAGTGGAGATTTGTATTGTAGTTACTCCCACCCCAAGTGGAGATTATCAGTTTATCTTTATTGACTATGACTGGGACCTATCAATTGGTATCAGAGCCATCATATCCAAACCTTCATCCTTCTAAACAATCTTACATCTTAGCCATGACCCTGCGAGAAGAAATTGAAGTGATCTTTGATAAGATAGAGGAAAGGCATTGTGAATTCCAGCTTCGATTTTCCCAGCCCTTCTATTCACTCACCGAAAAATTGCCCAAAATCAGCAACAGTTCTAGAAACAACTGCACTCGCCGTCTAAGAGCCATATGCCGCCGCTCCACCCATTCCGCTGCACCAGTGGATTTTGCTCCGCAACACAATCGTCTCCCCAGCCCAGTTCCACATCTTCCTTTGTGGCTCAGCAATTGCAAAAGAAGATGATGTGCTTTCTTCATTTGGCTCAGAACCAAAAAAAAAAAAATTGACAACGATCCCTGCAATATTGGACACACCTTTCACCATAACAGTTACCGCACTAGTTTCTGCACATCAACCTTGTGCACAAGGTTCATCTTCAAGGGAGGGGGAATAATAGTGTCTCATAGGACTCAACATCCACCTCATCATCATGGGTTAAGACATGGGTGGTAGTTCATAGCTTCAATTATTAATTTTATCATTTAATGTCAATATTTGTTAACATGAGTAGTGGGTAGTTTACTTAGATTGTGGGTAGTTATTTTTAGTTATGTAGGTAGTTTTCTTTAGTAAAAGTAGTAACTGCTGTTGTATTAAGTTTATATATATGTGCGTCATTAGAATAGGAAGATTAAAGAAGAAATTGTTTGTATTGTGGTATTCCTTCAGCCCTAAGTGGAGATTTGTATTGTAGTTACTCCCACCCCAAGTGAAGATTATCAGTTTATCTTTATTGATTTTGACTGGGACCTATCACGTTGCTGTCAGGTTTGGGAAGGAGTCTCTTCCCATGCCTTCTCCTTACTTTTTTTAATGCTTTTCATGAGAAGGTTTTGTGCACTTTGGGGATAGCTTGCAAATTCATGGGATCCTTTCCTTATGTTGTCCATTAACAAGTTGGATTTGTGATAAGTGCTAAAAATCCATATTTTTAGCCCCTTAATTTATATTTGTTAATCCCTTCATTTTGTTAGTTTGTGCAATTTTACTTCATTTTTGTGTTTTATGTCTTTTTATAGGTTTTTTAGGAAAATGAAGCAATTCTGAAAATTGGAGCATAAAAAGCAAAAAGTGGGACAAGGTTGGAGATGCGATCGATCCTAAGGGACCTATGACCGAGCGCAACCTTGTACGCACAAGAAGAAGACTCGATCGCAGGAGTGCGATCGAGAGCACATGGGCTGCGATCGAGCGCACCCGTGCGCTGGAGATAACTCATAATGCGGCCAGCCTCCTTTTTCCATCCAAATTAGGTATTCCAAGTCCTAGTTGTAATGGGACTAAAACCTACGAATTTCCTAGGGTTTCTAGAGTTTCTAAGGTTTTCCTAAGCCTATAAATAGACCTCTAAGCCTCACAAATTAAACACACACAATTTCAAGGTGAAGAATTGGAGGCTCTTCAAGGAAGCAATTTTCAGGTTTATTCTTTTCCTTTTATTTTATTATGAAGATTTTTAGCATCAAACTCATGTGTAACTAAATGTTTTAGTAGGGCTAGACTGAAGCCCTGATTATGTTTCTTTAATATTTCAATATTGGCTCCTTTATGATAATCATATTGTGATGCTTAACTTGATTAATTCATGTTTTATCGAATTCCTCATATGAATGTGTTTGGCCAACATATGCATGTGGTATGGATTAGTTATTTAAATCAATTTGGATGATCGAGTTTTGGGCTTAATAGAGGAACAAAAGAATCTCCTCACGGGTTCTTTGGTTAATCAACATAAAAAACCAGGAGTAGACACCCATGCCTTAGGTTCCATATATTTGTCGATTTCCACAGATTTATGTTTTCTTAAAGAACAACTTAGTAGACACCCATGCTAAATCCTTTAAGGAAGAAAAGAATTCGAGTAGACACCCATGCCTAATTCGTTGCTTAGGGAGATCAATATATTAAGGAGTAAACACCCATGCCCTTAGGTTGGCAAACTTTAAGTATTCATAATATGATTAGAGCATTAGCATATTGTTATATTATTTGAGCATGATTAGTGGTGGATATCAAAGCTCTACATTTATCTTTATTAATTCAAAAATCAGTCTTTGTCTTGTTTTAATTACGAAATTAATTTTAAACATAATTTACGTCAATCCTCGTGGGAATGATCACGCACTGGCACCCTATACTACTGTTTTGATCTTGTGCATTTGCGAGTTAAAACGTAGCAAATATTATCTATTAATTTAGGTAATATTTGTCACAACAATTTGCATAAGGAAACACGTACATGGTATCTTTGAACAGCTAAGGTAACTATCTAGGAAAGACATTACGTTCAGTCCACATATATCTCAACAAGGAAATATAGCTATAGACAATTGGAAAATAGCATCTTAATGTAAATGACATTTATTTTCTTCCTCTATAAATTATCATTTACAGTGTGTGTATATAAGGTCTACAAGTCTATATAATAAGTGAGAATCGAAATAAGATTTTTCATGTGATATCTCCAAACTTTTCATGATATTAGAGCCATAACTCTTGCGACAATGGCTTCCAACAATTCGCCTAACCTTTCTCATCTAATCAAACTCGATCGCACAAATTATAATTTATGCATTACTCAATTCCTCCCAATCCTCAAAAGCAATGATGTCATGGGATTTGTCGAAGGAACGAATACATGTCCAGCCAAATTTCTTCCTGATAGTAGTGGCAAAACAATAACTAAAACTGATCCAGCCTATCTCAAATGGCAACAACAAGACCAAATAGTGCTAAGCTGGATCATATCCATGCTTAGCCCAAGTGTTCTGTGCACAGTTGTCCATCTCTCTACTTCATGTGAAGTGTGGGCATCGTTGAATAAATGGTATGCCTCTCAATCCCTATCCAAAACACTTCAACTCAAGCATCAACTTCAAACCACCAAAACAGGAAATCTCTCAATCTCTGATTTTGTTGACAAAATGAATTCTATTACTGATGATCTGGCCTTGGCAGGTAAACTAGGGGATGAAGACGATCTAGTTTTATTGATTCTTAAAGGTGTTGGGTTATCCTTTGAAGCGACAGTGAATTCGATTCAAGCTCGTGAAATGCCTCTCTCTCTTGACGATGTTGTTGGGCTGATATTGAGTGCTAAATCACGACAACAAGAGCTGTTTGCGAATCCTACAGAAAGCATCACTTCAACTTTGTACACAAATGGGTCCAAACCTAACCATGGTAGAGGAGGTCCTCCACACTTCAAATCATGTTTTGATCGTGGTCGCAAGCGTGATTTCTCTTTGACACCTCCACTCAACAACCACTCAGGTTTTCATAAGCCACCAATCTCGGATTCAACAAGGCCACTCTCTCCATGTCAAATATGTGGTAAGACAAGTCATTCTGCAATCAATTGTTTTCATCGTATGGACCATACATACGAAGGGAGGGAACCCACAAAGAAACTTACAGCTATGATTGCGATGCCCACTGCAATGGGGACTGAGACTGAAGATACATGGTACACAGATAGTGGAGCTGGTGAACACATCGCACCAGACTTAGCAAACCTATCTCTCCATAATGAATATCGAGGGAAGGACAAGGTCATAGTTGGAAACGGTGCAGGTTTGCCTATCTCGAATATTGGTTCATCAATTCTCCGTTATAAATCTCATCCTTTTCTTTTTAAGCAAATACTTCACTGTCCCAATGTTTCTACTAATCTGTTTTTAGTAAATCGCTTTGCCCGTGATAGCAATTGTTCTTTTATACTCATTGGTTCTAATTTTTGGATCAAGGACATCAAGTTGGGGAGGACGCTTTTCCACAGTAAGAGTGAAAATGGAGTTTACCCTATTCGTTTAGGTTGGCATCTGTTCAAGTCTCCTATGGCTTTTCTCTGCAGATCCACAACGTCTTCTATTTGGCATCAAGGTTTGGGACATACCTCTGCCTCCACATTAGGTTGATTGTCCTTCAATAAGTCAATAAGTATTCATGGAATGCACAAACATGCACCATTTTGCAGGTCTTGTCCTTTAGGAAAAAGTCATAAACTACCTTTTAAATTGTCTTTGTCTCGGTCATCATGTCCTTTAGAATTAATACATTTAGATGTCTGGTCTTCTCCATGTCCATCTATTAAAGGTTCTAAATATTATATTGTGTTTGTGGATGATTTCTCTAAATATTCATGGCTATATCTAATGCAATTCAAAACTGAAGCATTCCAATATTTCCAAAAATTCAAATCCTTTGTTGAGAACATGTTCTCAACCAAAATTAAAAGCTTTCAATCTGATGGAAGAGGGGAGTACATTGACACTTCCTTTCAAAATTTTCTCTCCTCCAACGGTATCCACCATATCATGTCTTGTCCGCATACACCCAAGCAAAATGGTGTCTCGAAGCGTAAACATTGACACATTGTCGATATTGGCCTTACACTTCTTGCCCAAGCTGGGATGGATACCAGTTTTTGGGTCCAAGCTTTCAATTGTGCAGTATATCTCATCAACCGTTTACCTACAAAAGGTCTTGACTGGGTGTCCCCTTATGAAACTCTGTTTCATCGCTTTCCGGATTATTCTTATTTCCGAGTGTTTGGGTGTGAGTGTTTTCCTTATCTCTGCGCATATAACAAGCATAAACTTCAATTTAGGTCTACTTCATATGTGTTTTTAGGATATTCTCTTCACCATCAAGGGTATTAGTGTCTAGATCCCAGCACAAATCGTGTCTA
Source organism: Corylus avellana (assembly GCF_901000735.1). Classification (NCBI taxonomy): domain Eukaryota; kingdom Viridiplantae; phylum Streptophyta; class Magnoliopsida; order Fagales; family Betulaceae; genus Corylus; species Corylus avellana. The sequence continues at coordinate 13,927,427 of NC_081545.1, read as the reverse complement.
TCTTTCCCTTCATGTTGTGTTTAATGAAGACTCGTTTCCCTTCAAGATGTGCAGGTCAGCTCCAAATGCCTCTATTGTTGTTGTTACAAATATCTACCTAAATTAATAGACAAATAATTGTATGTTTTACCCACAAGTACATGAGGTCAACATAGTAGTATAGGGTGCAAGTACGGGGTCATCCCACGAGGATTACTAATTTTGCTTAAAATTAATTCCAAAAGTAAAACAAAACAAAGATTGAATTTTTGATTTGATGATAATAAAAAGGTAGGGCTTTGATATCCACCACTAATTATATTTAGATAATATGTCAATATGCCAATGTTTTGATCATGTTATGTATATCTAATATTTGTCAACCTAAGGGCATGGTGTATACTCCTTAAGCTATAGATTTTCCTAAGCAACGAGTTAGGCATAGGTGTATACTTTAACTCTTTTATTTCTTAAAGGATTTAGCATGAGTGTATACTAAGTTGTTCTTTAAGAAAGCATATATTCTGTGGAAATCGACAAACACATGAGGCCTAGGGCATGGGTGTATACTCCCGGTTCCCCATGTTGATTAACCCAAGAACCCGGTGTGGATTTTTTTTGTTACTTTTGTTAAACTCAGGACTCAGTCATCTAAATTGATTTAATTAACCAATCTATACCACATGCACATGTTGAGAAATTCATGAAAGCAGGCATTAACCAAGTTAAATATCACAACATAATCATCACAAAGGCGTCAATATTGAATATTAACTAAGCATAACTAGGGCTTCAATCTAACCCTACTAAATAAATTAGTTACACATAATGAAAGAAAAAGGAAAAGGTAAAGAAAGAACCGAAAGGTAGCCTCCAATTCCTCTCCCAAAGTTGTGTCTTTTCCAGCTTGATTATTCTCAAGGTTTAGAGGTCTATTTATAGGGCTTTAGAAGTCCTTGTCACACTAGTAAACCTAGAAAATTCATATGGTTTTATTCTTATTACAAGTAGGAGTTAGAAAACCCTAATATGGAAGGAAAGGGAGTATGTCCACAGCTTCTAGAATTCTCCAACGCACGGGTGCAATCGATCGCAACCCGTGTGTGCTCGATCGCAAGTCTCCTGCGATCGATCACACTACCAGAAACTCCACTTTTCCAAAATTCTCTCTTTGAGCCCAAATCTTCCAGATTTACTTCCTTTTCTTCCAAAAGCCTACAAAAATAAGGAAAACACATAAAGGAACTTAAGTGGCATGAATTAACTAAAACTAAAGGATTAAAACATGTAAGTTAAGGGCTAAAAATATGAATATTTTAGCACTTAAAAACTATCATGGATGCCTCCTCTCCTATGGTCTCCTTGACTATTTCAGTCCCTACCCAATTGCCCAATACAGCCATAGTGCATGCCCAAAGCCCATCCGAAGAGAGTCCATTGTCTCTCCATGCTCCTGCTAGTGATCCAAACCAAGAGCATCTCCCTGCCTCAACTGACGCGCCTCCAAACATCCCAGCCCCTACATCCTCTAGTGACACCGAGAATCCCCACCAAGGCCTATCCGATACTAGCTCACATGCCCCTCCAACCTCTACCCATTCCATGATTACTCATTCCAAATGGGGAATTGTTAAACCAAATCCAAGGTATGCTTTACTTGTTTCTATTGACACTGATCTTGTTGAACCCTCTAATTTTGGATAGGCACAGAAACAACCTGAATGGCGTGCGGCAATGTGTTCTGAGTTTGATGCTCTGCAATGTAATGGTACTTGGAGTCTAGTTCCCCTTACTCTGGATCTGAATGTGCTCTCCAACAAATGGGTCTACAAAATCAAGCGCCGTTCCGGCGGTTCTATTGAGCGCTTCAAGGCACCTCTTGTAGCAAATGGATTTCACCAACAACCGCGCTTGGACTATAATGAGACCTTCAATCCTGTGGTTAAACATACTACTATCCGCACTATTCTTGCATTGGCCACCTCCAAGCGTTGGTCCATTCGTCAACTCGACATCCACAATGCCTTTCTCCATGGTCACTTGACGAAAGAAGTTGATATGCGCCAACCCCATGGGTTTGAAGATCCCATCTTCCCTGATCATGTCTGCCGCCTTCACAAGTCCCTTTATGGTTTGAAACAGGCCCCTTGGACTTGGTTCCAAAGATTTTCGGATTATCTTGAGGACCTTGGTTTTTTGGCTTCACAAGCGGATCCCTCCTTGTTCACTTATTGTCATAACAACATCCTTCTGTACCTTCTCATCTATGTTGATGATATTCTCATCACCGCTAATGATGTTTCTCATATTAGTTATCTCATTCAAAAATTGGGCTCCTTGTTTGCCATGAAGGACCTTGGCCAATTGCATTACTTTCTTGGCATTGAAGCTTCCTACCAATGCGCCTCCTTGTCTCTTACTCAAACAAAATATGCCACGGATCTACTTCGCCGTGCTCAAATGGACTTGGCTAAACCATGCGCTTCTCCAACTATAACTGGTCAAAAACTTCATGCCACAGAGGGCGATCCTCTCCACGACCCTACTATGTATCAGAGCATTGTTGGAGCCCTTCAATACCTTACCCTCACTCGCTCCGACCTTGCATTCGGGTCAATCAAGTTTGCCAGTTTATGCATCAACCACATTCCTCCCATTCGATTGCCATTAAACGGATTCTTCGCTATCTTAAGGGCACTATCACTCATGGGCTTCTCTTTCACGTTGGTCCGCTTCGCCTTGAAGCCTATTCTGATGCTGATTATGCAGGCTGTCTGATTGATTGCCGTTTCTACCGATGGTTAGTGTGTCTACCTTGGCTTTTGCCCAATCTCCTTGAGCACTAAAAGGCTGGCCATTGTGTCACGTTCCAGTACTAGCAGCTTGCTCTCACCGCTGCTGAACTGTCGTGGCTTCGTCTTTTGTTAAAGGAACTAAACGTTTTTCTCCCTCAGCCCCCCTCAATTTGGTGTGACAACATCAGCTCCATTTCTCTTTGCTCTAACCCATCTTTCATGCTCGTATGAAACATCTTGAAGTTGATTATCATTTTGTTAGAGAAAAAGTTGTCAACAAGGAGCTTTGTGTTCATTATCTTAACACTGTTGACCTGATTGCCGATGTGTTCACTAAAGGCCTCACTAGTGCACGGTTTAGATTGTTTCGGGACAAGCTCATGGTTCGGGATCGCCCCATGAGCTTGCGGGTGTGTATTAAAGGAAACTTTGACAATGACTCTGTACAGCAAGCCAATTAGACTTGATATGCATTCATGGGATCCTTTCCTTATGTTGTCCATTAACAAGTTGGATTTGCATAAGAAAACATGTGCATGGTATCTTTGTACAGCTAAGGCAACTGTCCAGGAAAGGCATTACATGCAGTCCCCGTATATATCTCAACAAAGAAATATAGTTATAGACAATTGGAAAATAGCATCTTAATGTAAATGACATTTATTTTCTTCCTCTGTAAATTAACACCTACAGTGTGTATATATAAGGTCTACATGTCTATGTAATAAGTAAGAATCGAAATAAGATTTTTTATTTGATTCTCCAAACTATTCATCTTTCACCTCTTTTAGTAATATAAGCATTCCACTAGCCCATGACATCTTCACATGAAACAAGTCATGGGCTTTGAGAAAAGCTGTCCACTTCAACTTTGTTAATTCATTTCCTGTCCAATTTCAGGAGTCCACCCGGCATATCATAGGCTTTAAATCCCATGTGACAAATGTATCCATGAGCCCACCAAACTCTGAATCTATTCTTTCAGCTTTACTTCAACCTCGGTTTTGGCCCTCAATACATCAGATTTTGGTATTCAACATGAAATAACAAATTGTGTCTCTCTGAGTTATCTTTCTAAAGCATTCTGCCTTGCCTTAATCCGAATTTCTGAGTTGGGAGTTATGGCCAAAACAGTACAGAAATGTCCATGGTTAAATTGCATAAGTCAGAATTTCATGGAATTAATTGCATTTTTCTTTAAGAACATGAAAACATAGAAAACATAAAAACTGCACAAAAACATCTAACATAATAAAACTAATGAATTAACGTATGTGAGTTAAAACGCTTGAATATGCAATATTTGACACTTATCACAACTTTAATCTAACCTCATGCAATAAACATGCCAAATTATAAAACAACATGATATTTTACAGGTGTAAAAATAATTACGAAAGTTCACAACTTAGTATATAAATCACCAAAGGAACTCAGCCCATGCAGTGAGCTTGGATTAATAGGAAATAGTCAAGAAGATTGAGCACTTTAGAATTAACATGCATTTTGAGAAAACTTGTGAGCATTGTCTCTGTTATTGTGCCATTATAGAAAAGTAGTACATTTTGAAAGCAATTGAGGAATAATTTCGAGGACAAGACACATTGTATTTTGTTGCAGATAATCATGTTGAGAAATGCTACGGACCCATAACTTTTCTCAAATTATTGTTTCCAAATTGATCAGGAATGGACTTGATGTGTCAGTAACAGTGATTACATTTACAAAAAAACCCAAATACAATGATTTCCAAGTCCAGTGTCAAAAACACAACACAGGCAAAATATTTTTAGTTACCTTAAGAGGGCGAAGGACATAATAGATGTACTTTGGTTTTGGCTGTCACCTTCGTAGGTCTTTTGGTGTTATTCCAAAGGTTGTGTTTTTGCTTCAATCAAAGCTTTGTGAAGAAAAAAACCACCAGTGATTTCACCTATGGAGCTTTCAGCCCAATTGCGTCTGTTGGTATCTTTTTTCTGAGTAATTTGATCCTTTCAAGTTTCACTTGTTTATTGCAATCGCCAACGCATGTGATCCATTAAGGAATTTCAACGTTACAAGAAAGGACAATTTGATAATATAAAAAAAGAAAGAAAAAAATAATTTATTTTTTCATTAATTTTAACAACAAACACTAATTAAGGGTCTAATTTGACAGGGAAACGCTCTAAATGAGAATATTTTCTCTTAATGAAAATATTTTCCCATAAATGTTTATTTCCCAGTTAGGGATAAGGGACAAGAGTCAAGACCTCCTCAATTCCTCGTACTCAAGTTGATCGGTGAAGTGATGAAATATAGGGTCGTGTTTTTCTAACAAATTTCTAAGAAAAAAGCAAAGGAACTAAAAGTACAGCTTTCTCGTGCCGGCACCGGAGAATGATGATCTGTTGGAGGATTCTGAACAGGAGGTCTTGGAACTCCTGTCTCCGGTGTAGGCTGTGTCCGTACACCTCTCAAGCTCTGAACCCAGGTCCGGTTGCCTCGTCGGAGCTCGACCCTCCGTTTCGACGGTTCGCCTCTCGGATTGCCTTCTCTACATCCGCTTCGACGTCGTTTCGGCCCGCTGAGAATCGAATATTTGTGTGTGCCTGCTCTTCTCGTACTATCTAGGCTCGTTGGTTTTTTTATGTTTGCTCTTGTTTCGTTCATCGCCGTTTAGTTAATATTAACGTAGCAAATGGTCATTGTTCAGACTGTATATGGAGTTTGATTTTGTTAATGATGCCAATTACTGTTGGTTCTTGCATTTAGTTATTGGTGCTCTTTTGTGCAGTGGATGCAATTGTAATTGAATAGCTTCATGAACGCAAACACGCATTCTAGTTTGCCAAGCTGGTGTCATTTTTTCACCTTGAATTTCAATTGCTATATTAAGGGCCTATGCTTGGTGCATTTGGCCACCCAAATGGGTTCTGACTAAGTCTATTGTTTCAATGGTTGATCTGGGTGTACTGGTTTTTTTTTTTTTTGGTGGGCATTGGGTATTTCAAATGATCCTCAATTAATCCATCAATCATGTTGATATGAGTTGTGTCTTTGACGCAATGATAATGTAAACGCGTGTATGAATACCATGTTATTCGAGATCGTGTTTTCTGGGTTTCTTAATGTTTCCTTATCAATTTTGTAGTTCAATATTCCATATACTGTGAAGAGATGTTGGTTTTCAAGTAATGCTTTGGCGGATCTTTCGGTGGGTGGGATAGTTGATGTGCCATTAGCTCAAACCGGTGAAGGTATTGCAGAATGTGAACTTCTTAAATGGTTTGTGCAAGAGGTGAGTGAATGATGCTAATGATGCCTGTTTATGTCTTATAATTTGTTTGTTGATTTAGATGCATTTGCTGAAGGCGTGGTTGGTTTTGTGAATTGCTGGCTTCCACTTCTTCCTTGTTCCAAACTATCGGCACCCTCTTCCCTTATTTCTGAATTCTCATTAGGTTTCGTGTATGTGTCAGGATGCTTGTAGATGTGAAGTCTTTGGTTGTGTTTGGTTTAAGTTTTTTCTATTGTCCTTGCTGGAAGATTTTTCTTCAGTCTATCAAATATGTATTACAGGCAGAAATAAACTTTTTTGTCAGAATTCATTAATTGGTTTTAGCTCAAACTGTAGCATTGATTTTGCTATTCTTAGGTGTGGACTCAAGGCTTCTTTTGCCTGAATAATGAAATTCGTAACTCTGCTGTATATCACCTGCTTTCTGGTTGTTAATCTGTGTATATACCTATCCATTCTACCCTAGATTCTGTTTTGACTAAGTCAGTGCAAATAATTGTTGATATGATTACTCTGGCAGGGGGATCAAATTGATGAATTTCAACCAATTTGTGAAGTTCAAAGTGACAAAGCAACTATAGAAATAACAAGTCGTTACAAAGGAAAAGTTGCTCAAATTCTCTATGTTCCCGGCAACATTGTAAAGGTGAGAGAATTCAAGTATATCATTTTGGTGAACTGACCATGTTTTCATTCTCAACCTTATGATGGTTCGATATGTAGTTTCAGTTTTCTAAGTGGCCGTGAGAGACAGCATGGGGGAGTTAATTTGGTATCCATCAAAGACCGTGTTAAATAGAGCTGCTAGGAAGCAAGTCTTAAAAATCAAGACTAAATTTCACTTTTGCATTGATTTGACACTGAAAGAAAATTATTATTATTATTATTATTATCCTGATATTGCAGGTTGGAGAAACACTTTTAAAAATTGTTGTTGAGGAAGCTCAGGTTCCTACCCTGACTCATGATGTTTCAGAAAACCCTGTTCTAACTCATGATCGTCTGGAAAATGCAAAGTCACTTGGCTCAGAGCTAAAGAAAAACAACATAGGCGGAGTTCTATCTACACCTGCTGTTCGGAACCTTGCAATGCAACACGGTGTAGATATAAATGATGTCCTGGGAAGCGGTAAAGATGGGAGGGTATTAAAAGAAGACGTGCTTAAATATGCTGTCCAGAAAGGAATCATCAAAGATCCTTCTGCTTCCTTGATTGCTGATGTGGGGAGGCAGTTTGTTGACAGAGAAGAGGATCAACCCCATTTGTCATCTGAAGTTAGAGGGGACTACGAGTATGAAGATAAGACAGTTCCCCTGAGGTAATCTTGGATACAAGCATGAACTTTTAACACTTTTTTAAAAAAAAAACAAAAAAACAAAACAAAACAAAACAAAACAAAATAGAAAAGAAAAAGAAAAAGAAAAACCAATAGGATTCTCTTCCATATAGTTTGCGACATTGAAAAAACCATGATGAGTCAGACAGTATGGGAGTTTCATTACTATAGAGGTGTTATCGTTCACTTTCATCATAGTTTTGACTTGGTGAATAGTAACTAGGACTCCATGGCTTGTGCAGCCATTGTCTTGCTCAGTTTTTTGCATCTAGCCAATACATCGGATTACATTGCCTGGGGTTTATTGGTCTTCATTTAAAAATAGTCGATACAAGTGTGAGATTAAGGTGACCAATCTAATACGAAGATTTGATGCTGTTGCAGTATTGATGTGCACACAACTCCTTCCAGTTTGTTATTTGGCAATGTATAGTTTATTTATGTGCAACGTAATGAATTAATTTGAAAGATTTTTCTTAGTAGTCTAACTGTGACAAAATTAAAGTTAAAGGCAAGTTACTTATGTTTTTTGTTTCAGGGGTTTCCAGCGAACAATGGTAAAATCAATGTCCATGGCTGCAAAAGTTCCACATTTTCATTATGTGGACGAGATAAATTGCAATGCGTTATCGAAGCTTAAAACGTCTTTCCAAGATAATAATTCTGATCCAGATGTTAAGCACACTTTCCTTCCATTACTGATTAAGTCACTTTCAATGGCCTTGAGCAAGTATCCCTTTATGAATAGTTGCTTCAATGACTTGTCACTTGAGGTCATCCTCAAAGGTATGTAAATTTGCTATTTTAACTGCTTCTGCATTTACGATAAGTGGATATATGATATGACATTAAGTTGATAAAACCTGACTTCTATATGCATCATATCATGTATCATACGTGCTCATATGAGTACTTTCTCTTTGAAGCAGTGGGTATATGACATTCTTGCTTCACTTCATATTCTAGGCCATTTTTTAGTACGTGTGCTTATATATCATTTTGTCGTAAAATTGTGGATGTAGGACATTGAACATGTATATATGCATGTTTCGTGAATTAACTGCATTTTTTTTAATTGATTTTGTTTATTTGTGGCCAACACTGGAAATTAGAGTAAAATAAATCAGGAATGTTAATTAGGCTCCAATGTAAAGACATATTATAATTCTCTAGCTTTTATTACATTTTTGGAGTAGATAAAGGTTTACTACTACTATTTAAGTGTCCAACTTTGTGTCTGATACAGACATAAGAATATGTGAAACCGTGTTTCAAATGCGATTTGCTAATTAGAGTACTACATTTATAGTGAATATCGCTAGACTCATCTCGATTGCTTCAAAACAAATTGAAATGATTTAGCTTCAAACGGTGTACAAGCTTGTTGATGTGGATGGTTTATAGGCGTCAGCAACTAATTGCTTTCTGAGATGTGTTAATCAGTGTCCGGCCGCAAATAATTTTATAAGCATTGTTAAATGTTTGATACTAGTTGTGTATTACTATAGGTTCGCACAATATTGGAATTGCCATGGCTACTCCATCTGGTCTAGTTGTACCAAACATAAAGACTGTTCAGTCACTTTCAATCTTGGAGGTTAGTTTTGTGGAACTTCTTAATTTTATCTTCTTGTCTGTTCACATGATATGAAATCACAAACCACCTTTATTTTTATATTTTTGTCGGTTCACATGATATGTGAAATTTATTATTCTTCCAAAACTTCTTGTCAATTTTTTTTTGCTTAGTTTACCAAGAAAAGAAAGTTAATTGTCCATCTCAAGCTCAGTAGTTTAGGCAATGGACTATGATATTTTCCTTCATCCAATAGTATATATTTTATGTGCAAACAGCTATTTTAATAATATTTGAAGCTTTTGACTTACATCAAGTATTGTGAAAGCACATAGAGACAAATTGCTTGGTAGTTGCTTCTGTGCCATATCATGTACTCCTCTGCTACTGCTTCTTGGGCAAAAGATTGCTGTGACTATAAGATTGTAATAAGGGAAAATAACATGTGGTTAACTATTAAGCTTGAAAGTAATTAGTTTGAAATTTAGACTATAGAAATAGTCCGAATTTAATGCCTAAATGCAGTGCCTTTGGTTGTTGATGTCCTGTATATACAAGTGTTGAATTCCCTTCAACACATCATGATTTCATTCTTGTCTACTTTTTGATGTGTGTATTGCCAATGTTCTTTTTTACTAACAAATATTGTTTATATTTTTAGATAACAAAGGAACTTTCAAGGTTACAACAAGCTGCATTGGGTAACAAGCTTAACCCTGAGGATATTTGTGGCGGGACGATAACATTAAGCAATATTGGAGCGATTGGCGGAAAATTTGGTTCTCCCCTCCTCAACTTGCCTGAAGTGTCCATTATTGCAATTGGCCGGATTCAGAAAGTTCCACAATTTGCAGATGATGGCAATTTGTATCCTGCATCAATAATGACTGTAAGCAAGGACTTATTTGTCTTGGTTTCATATCTCCAATATTATTATACCATAAGAATGAACACCTTATTGAAAATAAAACCCTCTTAACACTTTCCCCCCAGATGATATGATCATAAATCACAGCATACATCCCTCATCGTTCAACGCAATGCTTTAGTCATTTTGTTGAAGCGGAAGAAATAGATTCTTAATTTAGAAATGTTTCATGATTTATGATGATTAAAACATATGTTGTTTGGTTATTATTCTTAATTTACTTTGTTCTTAACATGTAATTAACCCTTTGGTGTTGACAGATGATATAATTTACCCAATCTGACATTGTGTTTTCCTTCTCAGATTAATATAGGTGCAGATCATAGAGTTTTGGATGGGGCAACTGTCGCAAGATTCTGCAATGAGTGGAAACAATTTGTTGAAAAACCAGAGCTGCTCATGTTGCATATGAAATGATATGTCAAAGAAACCTCTTTTACTGTGGCATTAAGATCTTAAATTTATAATTTTTTGTTAAGATATCAATTAAATAATTAAATTATAATTTTTTTATCAGTTTAAGTTTTTGAAACATAACTAATAATTTAACATATTATTAAAACTACATGTTTGGCCTCACTTATTAAAGGAGAGTTTAAGGATGCATGTAAGGAGGCTTTTTTTTTCTTTTTTTTTTTTTTTTTTTTTTTTGAGTGATTGGATATTAGTAATAGAAAGATTGGATTTTGGGTCTTCAGTCTTTAGTGTAATGTAAATATTTTGTTCACAAACCATTTGGTGAGATTTCCTTCTTACTTACAATTTGTGTGAAATCCAACTCCAGCTGAATTATTTTGATAGTTGGTGATCCCAAATTTATACTCAAAAGTTATTGCAACTCTTTCCCTTGTCTAGAGGACTCTTGTCTTATATCAAAAATAAAGAGACAAGTTAGATATCCCTTCAAGCTTCAGGAAAAAACCTCAATTTTTTAGATAATAGGGTTCATAAATGGATAAAAGATTTTCCTCATCAAGAAAACGATGATTGAGAAAAATTTGCAAAGCTAAGCTTTAACACTCCTAAGAATGATGAAGAAAGACGAGCGGAAAGCAGTAGTTCTAATAAAGAAGCTTTTGCAATGAAAAATATCCAAATCTCAATTATGCCAGGAACAAATCATGATATCTCACATTAATATGGTATCATGATATCTAATATTTCAATATGGTAAGTACTTTATTCTGAAAAATTATCGCACTTCCTTTTGATATCATGATATTTGATATCTCAATATGGTTGCAGGTGGAAAGCACTTCCTTCTGAAAAATTATCGCTGTCAAAGGAATTGATGGTAAAGAAACAAAGACTAATGTATCATGATATCTCACATCAATATTCTTGGATCAAGAATGAAAAGATATATAGATTTTTAGTAAGATGGATGCCACTTTGAGTATCATGATAACATCCTCTACTGCATAAGTTGACATAGCAGTGTATTTGTCTACAGGCTTTCTGAACTCTTTTTTTAATCTAGAAATCTTCTTTAACACTGGCCAATAATCAATATATCATCGCATGAGAATAATAAAATCACCTACTGGATTCTGGAAGTTTCTTCACAGACACTAAATAATATAATTTAGCTGCTAAATCTCTTCCATCTGGTCACTTGTGAGGCTTCAAATTCCATTATTACTTTTATCCAGCCGCCGGATTATTTTATGGCAGCTGTGTAACGCATTGTTTTTTGTTTTTGTTTTTGCTCTTATTTTCTTTCATTTTATATTGCTATCCTCCTGGCTCCACTAATTTATGGTATCGTATGCCACACGCAAGAACATAAAGGAGGGTCACGCAGGATTTCATTGGAATGCATTTAAGCATCCATTACCGAAAAGACATTATCTGATTCAACGAAGAGGAATAAAGATCTGTTCAACAGCTACACTGATATTCAGACAACGTATTTTCTGGGACAAAAAACTACAGTAAGATGTGCATACAGTCAAGACAATAGCACAGCCAAATGGTTCATCATATGTATATATCTCTCCTTGTAATCTGCAATTTACTTTGACTTCTTCCGCATTCCCATCCGTGATTTTGCAAACCTGCATTTCTTGTTAAGAAAAAACCCTTGGCCAGATTTTACAAAAAAATATATAAATAAAATGAATGTGTTAGACAGGATACTGTAACCGCATGCCCTCTCCTGCTAGTGATGAGTACAGAAGTGTGCCTTGCAGATGATTCAAAGCTCCAGTTGAACAGGCGGTATCCTTCAGATGTGGTATACAAGCAAAAGGTCAGGATAGCAAAAGTATTCAAACACTAGTTCATTAAGTATTAGTCCAGGTTGACTAAACACACATTAAGGCAATAGCATTCAAATGACATCTGTCATTTTCCATTTAATTACTTTCCAAAATTGCCCATCTGATGAAATTGTAGGAAAGATGGCAAAATTCTGAATGCTTGTGATTACTTGTGATAGATAAAAGGGGCATAATGGGAAGGTGAATGGTTTTTGCATTTTGACTTTCGAACATGGGCAATAATTTTGGAACAGCCAAAAATGAGAATCTAGAATATAAATTTGGCCAGGGGAGCAACAATTGACCAAACATGTTGAAAAGGTGACCATCCCACTAGCAGTGGAGTAATTCTATTTAGTAAGCTCTTATATAACTGAATGACGTGGCAGCTTTAGCTCTAGCTTCTGCACTTTGCTTGTTCTATAAACCTCGCAAAAGCAGGAGAGTGATTGCCATGTCATTCAATTATATAGCAGTTGTAAAGGAGTACTAAATAGCATTACTCACTAGTAGTGAACCAAAAGAAGATCAAACTACTGCACAGTAAGTGAACCAAGGGTGGATAACAGGAAATCTGGCAGTCCTCCCAGGATCTAACAACGCAACCAACAGGGATATATCTTGTCTGAGCCTTATTACTTTCAACCTCCTGATCAAACAATGCATTTTGACCACTCCAATCACCCACTTTCTGACTCTCTCTTTCATCTCAACGTTCTCTCCCCTTAATTCTCCTTAATTTTCTCTTCTTTTCTCTTTCATCCATAACTTCTCTCACCTTTGTATCTTAACAGGGCTTCTATTACACATTCCAAGAGGCTATTATATATATATATATGAGAGAGAGAGAGAGAGAGAGTGCTTGTTATCCTCTTCTTGCATTTAATAAATGGAATGAAGATACATCAACAATGAATCCAAAACAACCAACTTTCCCATTTTTTTATTTTTTTTTTTAAAAAAAAAGTCAGCTATTTTTGTTGACTCGATCATATTTCCTTAAAATCTGTTTGAGATTGTGTTTAAGAGCCTTAAAAGTACTTTTAGTACTTAAAAGCTCCTTCAGGCAAAAATATGTTGGTTTGGTAAAAAACTTAAGAAGCACTTTTTTGCTCTAAAAATGCCTAAAACTGTGTTGCGGGGATAGCTTGAAAATGAGGTTTTTCTTCAAAAAAGCTATTTCAGGCTTTTTCTATAGACAAAAACTCTATTTTCTAACTCAATCCTAAATATGCTCTTAGTGTGCATTACAGAAAATATATCATGTAGGGTGGAAAAAACAGAAGAAGAATGTCCAGATACTAGGCCAGCTTTCATGGAAGAAAATCAGCTATAGTTTCCTTCAAAATCATAATCAACACCACAAAAGACAGCAAACAAAAGTACCTGAAAGTCAACAAAGGCAACAGGAGCCCCATATGTGTTCTGCATCTTCAATTTTAGATACCCTGGACATCTGATGGAAACAATCAACCAAAAATACAAAAATTACACCCAAGTTCTACATACTCTAAAAATAGAAAATATTCATGACAATGTAATCAGCTACTAACCTTGAAAATACTTGAATTAGCTCTTGCTCTGTACAAGTTGGCCCCAAATTAGCCACAAAAAGTGTTGGACATGGGGTAACATTTTGTGGAACATTAGGCGCAGAAGGATTATTCTGTTGTAAGAAATATCACCAGAACTTTAACAGTTAGAGAATAGTTCAAGCACATAGAATAGTTCAAGCGCATATCATATGACATTGAATTTAAAATGAAACCAGGTATCCAGAGGTGAGGGTCACATAAGACATGGAATGACCCTATAGATAAGTCTTGTTTAAAGTAGCATTGTGAATCCATTGCATAGCAATACTACATTGCAAATCCTGTAAAACATGTAGTCAGGATGCCTACTAAACTTCAAGATTAACTTTTGATGTACATGGAGTAATTTCTAGAAGCATATTTCAGGCATCATATCTATAAAGGACTTGAAATCATTGATAAATGAGAAATCCCTTTTTATGCTTCATGAACATTTTTCTTATTTTGTTTCTATAATCACCCGTAGAAATTGTCTCCATGAAGGGTCACTTTAATGCATCTCTATAGTCTTGTACATGTTAATGCAGGTTTCCATCAAAAGCTATTTTTGTTCAGATCCCAAAGACGTAAATATTTCAAGGAAGAAAAAGATCAAATGTAAATTCCAGAAATAAAGAAGTGAACCATGTTTTTCAAAATGAAAGAAAGATATTGGTACTTAACATTAGAGATTAAACATCAGCTATTATTATGTCTTCAGAAGTAAAAAAAGAGTCTAAGCTAGTTGTAAAGCTGACGTTAACTTAAATATGAAGTGTGTTGAAAAGTAACCTTACCAAATTTGCAGCTGCTGTCTCATTTATGGCTCTGGCATCAAAATTTCCAGGACTGGATAACAAAAATAAATAAATAATCAGATCGGTTCAGCAAATAAATATAAATGATAACTTGAGGGAAACAAAAAAGGAAAGAGAAAAGGGAGATTCTATATACTCCAACTTCAGGGAACCGGGCATTTAGCAAGCAATTTCACTTGGCCCTCAACCTTTTGGCTAGAAGTAATTATGTCCAACTAAAGATATGCTTATTATTGAGTTACAGTAATCACTTCAACATAATAAAGTTGTGCTTAAGCAGTGCAGATGACCTTTGTGCAGATGGATAACCAATCGTGTTGTAAGCAGAATTACCCATTCCAGGCATGTGAATGCTGCCAAGACCTGCTAGTGCCCAAGCGTGCAAAACATGTGCAATGTGAGCTTTTAGAAGTACGTGTCCTTCATGTGATCAAGTAAATAACTTGTACTCCAAGTAATATGTCAAAACAAAAAAAGCATCACAGCTAATGAAGCAGTTTGATTGTGTGCTCAGAGAGAGAGGAGGAGAGAGAATGGCACAAAGTATGCCAGAAAACTGGGAAAAGAATTTACAAACAAGGAGCTCTCTACGGAGCATTCCACAATCTCTAAGCAATTTTAGTCAATCTTACCAGATTCAGGAGTGCCCCTTGAAAACGTAGATCCTCTAGCTTTTTTATCTGAACCAAATCTTTCATCATCTGATTGTAATAATCAACAAATCCACATATTTCAGTTTCAAAACAGTACACTATAGAATAAAAATGAAGACAATCTTAAAGAGAAAAAAATCAAATGAGCAATAGACCTGTTCTTGTGCGCTTGGATCTAGAATTAGATTTTGCTAGATCAATATATAGGGTTGACCCCTTCTCAAGATCAAACACCATCCCCTGCAAGCAAGATTCAGAATAAAAAACTGTCAATGTTATCGTATCCAACACACTACAGCACTAGAGCACCATAATGCTTTGCCGCCACACCAATCTTTATGTCCTACAGTAACAAACTCATCAAAAGTACAAAGAAATTTGAAATGTGTACAATTGATCCATCAATCTATACCAGATAATCAGCAAAAATCAAGACAACAGAAGGAAATTGCAGATGAAACATAGATCAAGAAGCCTATAAAAGAGTACATATGGAATAACATATATGACGATTGCCCCCATAGGCCAGATCTCCATACGATAAAGCTCTCCATCAGCAAACTGCCTTTAGACTTGGCCTTGATCCAAAGTTGCTAATAAGACATTGCCTACTTGCTTTTATTGTGTTACATCAGACATGAATATGACCATCCAACATCAATATGATATCACTAACTTGCTCTCCCTAATTAATAAATTTACATATTAAAACAGTGCACTTACTGATTGATTATACTATACCAATTTTAACTCATCAAAAGTCATATCCAGCTATTTAGAGTTATAGAAGCTTTTTGTTGCAAAATTCAACCCTATTAACCTGCTTAATGATTCGAACATCTACATAGGGCTCTGAGTGTTTCTTAACTTGAATGGAATATAAATTACACACTACATAACTTTTCGACATGCATTTGTGACCATCACATACAACTACATAACTTGAATGGAATATAAATTACACACTACATAACTTTTCGACATGCATATGTGACCATCACATACGACTGAGAACATTACGCTACCTTACAAAGGTATCAATCAGTGCTATAATTGAACAAGTTACTTAGCATACATTTTCCAACTACTAAATGGAGAAATATATATGGTGTGATATCCTTACATTCAGTGCATGCAAAGCCACGATTGCCGACTGCTGATCAGAGAATACAGCAAATGCGAATGGCTGTCACCAACCCAAGACAATATTAGAGCACAGCAGATAAAGAGACCAAATAAATTTAAGAAACAAATATGCATGATTTTAAGAGACTAATGAATAAGGCATATCACGAATAGATAAATGCAAAAAATATAGTCCAGGAGGATGACAACTACAAATTATTTTATCAAAGAGCTACACCTAAACATCACCAAAAAGCAATCGCAAGATTACGGTTTCAATAAGTGCGATTTAAAAAATTACGTTTTCGAAATCACAAAGGCATTTAGTAAAACATGTTAAAAATTACTTTTTTTATCAAATATTTGTTATGCGAAATTGTGATTTTGGTTTAAATTCGCGCCTTTTCAAATAAGCACCCTGTAGCCTACCTATAAAAAACGCATATTTTTTTTCCTATTTTAGATTAAGTGCTTTTTAAATCGCAATGCCAAACGTCTTACGTTTTGTGATATCTTTTAAGAACGCAGATTATTCTTACGAAATCGCAATCCCAAACACACCCTTATACTGCAGAAACCCTAATTAAAATTATTTCATAGCCATTTGAAAATAATAAAATCTCGATCATGCAAAATAACCTAAATGAAAGGACCGAAAAAGACATAAAAAAAAACCCCAAAATGAAATACTGCTGCAGCACTCGCCCTAGTTAGTGTGAAAAATGTCTAAATACAGTACTGTGAACAGTAACCCACAGCCACCTTTTTTTTCTTAATTAGCTGCTCCTGCTGTCCTGCATCATGCATCTTGTTACCCTAAATGAGGTGAATGAGGCGTTCTGCCCAAAATCACAAAGGTGGGAATGGAATGGAACAAACCACCCCTTATTCTTTAAGTCTTCCAAACAATCCACCATTCCCCCACATTTCCTCTCCCCCAAGCGAACCATTAACCTTAATTTCACTTGCTTAGAGTGAAGAATTGACAGACTGAGCTTCACAAGCTAACAAAGAAGCAAACACTCAAGTTTATTACATGTAGCTTGTATCAACAAAACAAAAGTAAAGTTTCTCATGATCATTATTCATACAACACTATAATAAGAAAACGACATCTTTATCTTCGTCCTAAATTGCAGTAAATAGAGTGAGAATTGTAATATCTAACAAAACTTCAACCCTTTTTTTTTCTTTTTCATAAGTAATAGTAATCAAAAGTTCAAAACTTGTTGAAAGCTCCCTCCACTCCACCTCCATAAAACTCAGCTACAGTATCAGCTCTCTTACAATGTCATATTAACTCTAATTAGACGCCTGCATGCCCTCTAGGCCTGCAAAGCCCCAAAATCCTCAACTTCGTTCACTTCCTTAGCAAATAAGCCCCAAAAATGCACATGCCAAGCTTGACGCCAAAGAGCTCCATTCATGTAATACCCTAAACTCGGACTACCCATTTTAAATTACCAAAAATTCACACAACCCACCTGCCCAAAAATTAGTGCACACAGGACAAGAAACGAAGTGCAGCAAAATCAAATACCTGAGACGTTTGGGTCGGGGTCCGAAGATGGGAAGACTCGTAACCCGGGAATTCCCGGAACATATTGTAGATTTCGCGGGCCTTCACGTCCTCAGGGAGGCCAGCAACGAATAGGGTTCGGACTTCGTCTGGCAGACCCTGAAGGACCAGAGGAGGCGCGTAGGAACCGAACGGGGGCTGCGGGTGGGGTAGGTATGGCTGAGGCAGGTGGTGGTGGTGTGGCTGTGGCACCGCCTCCGTATGATGAAGTGGCGGAGGCACCCCGAGCTGCGGAGGAGCAGCCTGTGGAGGCGGTTGGTAGTAGGGGTAGTGGGGTGCTGGGTAGTAGGCAGCCATCTCGTCCATTTTGGAACCGGAAGAGTTAATCGAGACCTAGAAAATATATATATATATATATATATATATATATATAGAGAGAGAGAGAGAGAGAGAGAGGGGTCAAACTATCAGGCTTTCTTTGGCAAAAGGGTAATAGTTGGCCTAAACACTATTTATCATCACTTTCCAAAAAAATCAATATCAAAATATTCTAACTTTTTCACTTTTTATATCAAATCATTCACTTTTTATTATTATTCAAATAAAAAAATCACTACAAAACAAAATTTTTTCACTTTTTCATTTTTTTTATACGAAACATTCTTATATTTTTTCAGATCAATCTACATTGTCTAAGCAAATTCATTTACCAAATACCACCTCAATCATACACACTTCCCTTCCTTTCAAACTCTAAATTTTTAATTTTTTAATCACCCCATCAATATTTTTTGAAAATTTTTAGTGAATCCTCGAGTGCTCTGAACTCGCTTGAAGCCTTGAAGCTAAGTGGCTTTTAGTTTGGGGAATTTGATATTCTTGGCCATCTATATTTGCAAGACTATGATATTTAAAAATTTAGATTTTTATGAATATGTTGGTAATGATTATGAATATGATAGGATTTTTTAGAATATGAAATTTTTATCTTTTGGATCACTTTTAGGCGTTATGTAAGAATCTTATTATTCTCAAAATATCTTTATGTCCGTTTGTCCATATTGTCCATACAATTTTACGTAGGGGTGTTCAAGCGGGACGGTTATAATTGCTCTGTTAATTGTATAACCACTTTGGTAAGCTGTTATTAAAAATCGATAACCGCTTATGTAGTGACCCAAATAATTAACTAAACTTAGGTAGCTTAATTAAATGGTTAATTTGGACTTTGGGTCATTAGGAACAACTAAATGGGCATTTTGAGTTTTGGACTTTCGGACCGAACGTACGCTAAGATTGCCGGGCATACGCTCTTGTCTGTAGTAAAGGACGTATGCATAGGGACCATCGAACGTACGCTGACAATAGTACACCGTACTCTGGTAATAGTACACGGACGTACGCATGAGAACTATACGGACGTATGCTACTTTTGGAATACCCTCATAATATCTGGATGTACGCAGCCTTTGCATCGCTATGTAAATAGTACTGGACGTACGCTCCAATAGTACTCGACATCCACTACTTTTCAGAGTAGTTGGTAGTGCCCTTTGCTGTAAATACCCCATACCCTCAATGTTTCACACGCCCATTTACGCTCCAGGCTCTGCTAAAATCCTCTTGTGAGTTTTGTGAGTTCTTGGAGAATGAGAGGTGATTCCTAGAGGTTTTTTGGCTTCAATGAGGTAATCTTCTGAGCTTAGCTTGTTCCTAAGTCGTTATGTTGTTTAAGTGTTTTTCCATAATTAGCTTAGTTGGTAGTTTGTAATTTTTAGTTATGTTGTTGCTCTTAATCTTGGTTTAAGCATTGGTTAGCGTTTAATTTTTGTTCGAGTTATTTCCTATTGCATGGAGACCTTCTTTTAAGATAGAAGATCCTAGGAATCCTTTTGGTAGCTTTAGAACCAGTTTAGGAGGATACGAGGACGGTTGAACCAAATGAGGTTCTACCTGAACCTTATGGGCGGACGTACGGCCACGAGACCGGACCTACAAGCCTTCTAGGTGGACGTACGGCCACAAGCCTGGACGTACAGTCAGAAGCGTTCCACGGAACGCCAGTTTGGCCAGTCGTCTGATAACCTCTATTTTCATGTTCTAGGTTCATTTTAGTTGGATTTAGAACTAATGATAAGTCTTTTCTCAGTATTTGAGGTTATAGAGCCTCAAGGAAATTTTATGGAGAAGCCTTACGACCCGGGTGAGTACAAACTCACATGGATGCTTGTTGTTACTTTTCCAACATTGCACATCTATTTTATATATATATATATATATATATATATATATATATATATCAAACATGCATATTTTACAACCCTCATGATACATTTTAGAACTACTGTAAACTCTCTTTTGCGAAAACGTATTTTGATTAATAAGATAATGATAAGGCTTGTAAAACTATACATGTAAAATACTGATAAGACTAATTACATCGTGTGACATGGTACACTAGTACGTGCGGGATAACGGCCATGAGCTTACTATTCAGGTTAACTTTATAGTCAAATGTGTGTGTGTGTGGGCTTTGGATCCAATGGTTTCATGACTAAGGCGTAGCCATTCCCTAATGGATGGTCACTATAGGACGAACATCATCATTAGTGGTGTGGACCACCCGAGGTCGGACTCAGTCATGCCACTAATGTTATGTACGGTAGCGTACAATATTCGGGGCACCGATGTTGTATTTTAGGTCCCTTGGGACAATGCCAACCCTGTTGAAAAATGGTAATATCTAGGGTAGACCATACGGTTGAACTATTACTGTTACTTATAATTATAAGCATATATTATATCTATATCAAATCTATGATAAACAGTCATAATGTTACATGTGCTTTATAAACAACTAAGTTCACTATTTAATGACGGGTACGTCATGTGCATTTATACTCAATAAGTCTTCGGACTTACCCTTGTATTATTTCCCTTTTTTTCTCTATATGTACAACTATGCGGTTATAAATAGTTTAGTAGAAAATAGATACTGCGAAGCATCCGATTACCTTGGAGGTTTCGATTCCGGAGATGCTTGAAGACTTATTGCAAGCTTAGGCGGGTACTCAAGGTAACTAGTGCTTTTTGGTTATGTTGTAGACTTAGGGCTTTTATGCGTTCTTGCATATTGAGGTACAGCATGAATCCCTTGTAAAAATGATAACTTGTATAGTGTGATTTTAGCTGCTTAATGATCTTTGGTAGATGCTCTGGTTGTAACGATTATGTTTATAGAATCTTTTTGTTTCTATTGTTTAGTATCCTCTCTTTTGAGGAGTAGAGGTCCTTGAGTCTTGTTCGAAGTGAAATAAGGCTGGAAGACCAACCTTGAAATTAATTACCAGTTAATTAATTTTCATGGCATTACAGCCTAGGGCGTTAAGCTTAACCACATCATCTAAGTCTTCTCAAAATGTGCTTTAAGTCCAAAATCAATAGAATTTATTGCATCTTTATTTAAAATCTGAAAATAATAAAACAACACAAAATTAAACAAATAACAATACTAAAGAATTAACATATGTAAGTTAAGGGGCTTCAATGTGCAACATTCGATGCTTATCACACCCCCAAACTTATATATTGCTAGTCCCTTAGCAATGCAAAACAAGAAATAAAATGAAAAACAACTAACTAAATCCTACTTTTGTGCGATATACGATTGCATTTAACGTATGCAACAAGCCTTTTAAACCCCTAAACATCCCTAGAGGATGAGTAAAGTGTCATGAGGGTTTAATATGAATGATACCCACAAACATTGTTAGCTATCATTTAAATGAATGAAGCATCACAGAAAAAATGGTTTTCATTCATTGTCAAGTTTAAAAAGATAAACTTCATCTTCAAAATTTCAGGAAATCACAAGTCTAGTCACTTACAAATGGCATTTTTTGAGATACAACAAGTTTCAATTAGTGCAAAGTGAACTAACACATAATTATGAGGCTTCAAAATAATTCTAATATAAATGAATCAATATCTCAAAATATATTGGACTTCTTATTAGATGAAACAACCAAGGCATACATTTTTTTTTTCTTCTTTTTTCCTTCTTTCTTTTTTTCAAAAGGCCGTGCAATGCTTAGCTCCCTTAAGCTTTCTAATTGACCCATGTATCGAGTGTTAAGCCAATGACTTCCAAACCAAATAGTTTTAGGGAATTAGGTGTAAAGACACCCCTAAGGACTTACTAACTCCAGTCAAAAAGGCTACGAAACTAAGCTAGCCATGTTATCAACCAAATCAAACTTCTCACTTTTTAATGCAAACACTCAATGCTTAATGAGGCAAGAGGTCTAGTTACTCAGTGAAAAACTCAAACTTGATCAATTTTTTTTTTGGTTTTTTTTATGTATACCAAGGTTATTCATCCGATAATTGGTCTCAAATGTCATGCCTCTCAAGCATGTGCCAGTGTGCTCATGGTAAATCAAATTGAACAAGAAGCATCTCATGTTACCAAAAGTAAGTAACAAGACTCAAATTTCCTAGTCAAGTGATCATGTGTTCATAACTTTAAGCCCACCAATGAAATTCAAATGAAAATTAAAACTCAACCACATGCTTAAGAATAACATAACAAAAATATTGGACAGTGTTTTGTTCTTCCATACCCCCAAACTTGATTCACACATTGTCCTTGATGTGTGTATAGAATTGAAAAAATAAAAACAAAACAAAAAACAAGGGCAAGAAGATATGAATACCTGAATGAGCAGATGTGGGGCAGACCATACCCCTAAACTTGAGTGTAAAAACGCATGTCCTGAAAAACAAAGTGATACTCCAACCAGTAAAACAGTCAAATGCAACACATTGTTGTCAAAATATAATCAAACTGTAAAAAGAAAACAACAATGGAGACGATAAAACCTTAAAGGAGATCATGTACCCTGGCCTAATGGATGACTCGAGCACACAGAGCCTGTGCTCAATCCTTTGAGTCTGATCAATCCCAGTCTGCATTCCGAATGATGTTTCCTCGATCCTTCAGAAGTCTAGTTAGCCCTTTCCAATCCGTTTTAGCACAAAAAGGCACTCCTTAAGAAATATGACTCGACTTATCACCCCCAAACTTCTTTTATCAACTTGAAGATTTCGGGTCCCCTATGAGGATTCTTCATGTGTCTTTCCCAAAAAGGGTCAAGGATCAACTCCTCTACTCTAAAGGGGTCCTCAAAAATCTCATCATGTAGGGAGATGGGAGGTGGGTCACTACAAATTTCTCAATAGTGTCCAGGAGGAAACATTCATTCTCATCCGACAGCTGATGCGCAGTATTGAAGATGTTCAACTTGGCCTTCAAATTCCCAAAAGATATGGGCATCACCCCAGTTCTACAATTTATGCATGCACTAGCCGTAGCTAAGAAAGGTTGTCCGAGGATTACAAGAATGAGCTTATGGGAATCGGGGACAGGTTCTATATCAATAATTATGAAATCTACCAGAAAGTAGAACTTGTCCACCTTAATGATGACATCTTCAATGATCCCACGAGGATGCTTGATAGATTAATTTGCAAGCTATAAGACTGTCTTCGTGGGTTTCAGCTCTCCTAAGCCTAGCTGCTTATACACCGAGTAAGGTAGCAAGTTAACACTTGCTCCTAAGTCAAGGAATGCTTTATCAATCGCTTGGTCACCAATGACACAAGCAACTGTAGGAGCACTTGTCCTTGAACTTGGGAGGGGTGTTGTATTGGATGAGAGAACTTACTTGCTCCTTTCTTAGGAATGTGACTCCTGATCATACGCTTTTGAGTACATAAGTCCTTGAGAAATTTGGCATAGGCATGAACTTGCTTAATGGTGTCAAGGAGCAGGAGGTTGATCTTTACTTGCTTGAAGACCTCCATCATGTCTTGTATCTTTTCTCCTTGTTTCCTGAAGTGAGAGGATGTCTTGAGACGTTCTAGATAAGGGCCAGAGGCTCATATGGTGTCTCAAAAATGGGGGTGGATGATGAAGACTCCTCAGTGCTTACTTCCTTGCCTTTTGCCCGATGTAGATTCTGCGGGGCCTCACTTTGCTCATCCTTCTTTTCATCCACGTAATTGTCGACTACTTTCCCACTCCTCAGTGTCGTGATAGCTTGAACTTGGTCAAGATGAGAAGTACTCCCATCCACCATGCATTGTCCCATAAGATTGGCCACTGGCTAACTTGGACGCTTTCCTTCTTCTCTCCTATTGAAGTCATTGGCTATTTGTCCAACTTGAGCTTCTATCTTGGCGATGGATTGAGAGTGAGAGTGCACCAGTTGATCATTGGCATCCAGTCTACTAAGAGCAACTACTCCTTCTCTAACATTTTCTCCTAAGCCGCTAACTTCTTCTCTTCATAGTCAGAATTCCTCGGAGGAGGTGGCTAATAAGTGCCAAACATTTCATATTTTGACCCATTTATTTACATTAGTTAATCATTTAGCTGTGTCGTTATTTATTGTTTTGTGTTAATTTTATGTTTTTAGTATTTTGTAGGTCGTTGAAGGAAAACTACAGCTTTAAAGGAAAAAATGCAAATTTTGGAAAAAAGCATACTTTGAGAAGACCTAGATGATATGGTTAAGTTTAACCCAATCAAGGAAATGATTAAATCGAAATTTCTCTAATTGGAGTCAAAATCGGATTGGATTCAAATTTAGATTCTGAACACGTCTCAGTATTTTGACCATAACTTTTTGTTCAAATATTGGATTGAGATGACATTAGCAGCATTAGAAAGCTAACTTAAAATACTACAAGTCGTTGTGAAATATGATTTTCCTAATTCGGACGGCTACTATGCCAAAATCGCCCTGAAAGGATACAAATCTGGACGAATCCTATTCCGATTTCAGACTTCTATTTTGGACTGGAAGACAGACGTTTTTAGTATTTTGTAGGTCGTTGAAGGAAAACTACTGCTTTAAAGGAAAAAATGCAAATTTTGGAAGAAAGCATACTTTGAGAAGACCTAGATGATATGGTTAAGTTTAACACAATCAAGGAAATGATTAAATCGAAATTTCTCTAATTGGAGTCAAAATCGGATTGGATTCAAATTCAGATTCTGAACACGTCTCAGTATTTTGACCATAACCTTTTGCTCAAATATTGGATTGAGATGACATTAGCAGCATTAGAAAGCTAACTTAAAATACTACAAGTCGTTGTGAAATATGATTTTCCTAATTCAGACGGCTACTATGCCAAAATCGCCCTGAAATGATACAAATCTGGACGAATCCTATTCCGATTTCAGACTTCTATTTTGGACTAGGAGATAGACGTCCGAATTATCTAGGTTTACTAGGGCTTCTAGGACTTCCCTAAGCCTATAAATAGACCTCTTTGCATTCAAGAAAAGATATAGAATTCCATAGACTAGTTTTGAGAGACAAGTCTAGAGACGGAATGTAATCCACGGCTTTTCTCTGTAGTTTAGTTTTTCTATAGTTTAAGTTTTATTTTATGTGGAGCTAATTCTCAACTAAGGTTCAGGATAAAGCCTCATCGATGAACAACATCAATACTTTCATGTAAGTCTTATTTATCTGATTTTATTGAGTTTAATATTTCAATTGTTTTACTTCTTTTCAATGTGTGGAGTGATTCTTTAATATCTTTTGTAATTCAAGGATACACTTGATGATTTAAGATAATTTCACATAATTGATTCTTGATTTTATTTTCCTAAATAATTGGATATCCCTTGTGATTTGTTTTACGGATACATTTAGTGTTTCAATTAAGATTGGATATCTTTTGTGATTTACGGATATATCTGATGATTTAATTGTTATTGAATTCCTTTTGTGATTTGTACAATGAATGGATACATTTGATGATTTTGATTAATTGTTTGAAGCATAGTAAAATATATCTAAGATTTTAATTGTGAGAACTTCATATTAATATTGATAAACATAGAAGTATGTTGTTATGATTCGGTGAGTGTGAATTCTCAAACCTTAGTATTTTATATCTTAGTTTATTTTAATTCATTTATGTTTTGTCTTTTAATTTTTAAAACCAAAATTCAAAATCCTTTTGGAACTAGGTTATGATTTAATTGGTTTAGATATAAATTGTTCTTTCAATAATACAATTCCCTGTGGGTAAGTGGAAGATGGCTGCTTGGTAGACTATACTTGATTATTCAGTCTTGGGGCTGAATTTCCTGAAGCTTGAGCTCTCCATGAGAAGTTAGGATGATTTCTCCATCCTGGGTTGTAAGAATTGGAGTATGGATCATTACCCGATCTTGAGAATGCTGCATTTACCTGTTCATTAAAGATGTCAGAAAACTATCCAGGAGTAGAACAATCATTCCTATGATGCATAGGACTAGAGCAAAATGAACATGGGTCGTGTTGTGTGTCCATGTGAGAAGCGTTAGTAGGAGCAAAACCAGCAACCATCATTTGATCTAATTTCCTAGTTAGAGCATCTACAACTTTGGTAGCCACATCCGAGGAACGTCTTGCTTCAAAAAGACTTTCGGTCTTTGGTGCTTTGGGTGCAAGTGCCCTACTTCTAGTTGAAGCATGCTGTACATAATTATTACTAAGGTTTTCAAACAAAGTTCATGCTTCATCCTCACTCTTCATCATAAAAGTCCCTCCACATAAAGCATCCACCATTTGTCTATGAGGCTCAGTCAAGCCATCATAGAAGCATTGCACCAGCTGCCATTTTGGGACAGCGTGGTGTGGGCATGACCTAAGAAGGTCTTTCAGTCTCTCCCAAATCTCATGAATTTGTTCACCGTCATATTGAGAGATGCTAACAATAGCTCTCCGAATATCATTGGTTTTTCTGATGGGGAAGTACTTCTTAAGAAATTCTTGTTGCAATTGAGCCCAAGAAGTGATGGAGTTGGGTGCTAGGGAATTAAACCAATGCTTGGCTCTTTCCTTGAGGGTGAAAGGAAAGAGACGCATCCTTAGGGCATCCTCGGTGAATCCATGCAATGTAATGGTAGAAAATTTTTCTAGGCATTCACCGAGGAGGTCGTAAGGATTTTCGTTATTTAGCCCTAGAAAAGATGGTAAACTTTGAATAGTGCGGGGCTTAATTTCATAGTGAGCTGCCGTAATATCTAGCAGCTGGAGACATGAGGAGAAAGTGTACATGGTAAGGAAATAGTGATCTTTGAGAGCCATGGGGTGTCCTTCAGCCATGGTCTTAGTGAGACGCTCTCTTAGCAAATTAGAGTTTATTTCGGACCTAAGTTATCTAAGAATGCGTTCAATGTCAGGGTCGCAAGAGACTAAAGGCAAGTATAAGGAACGATGACCCAACATAAACTAAAAGAAACAAAAATAAAAGCTCACAAAAGGCCTAGAGATTGTAGCCTTGGAATGCTGGAAATTCAGAGTCTTCAATTTCTGAAATTAGGCACTGAGCTATAGGTGCGCTCAATCGCACTGGAGAGAGGACTTGAGCGCACTACTGATAAAGGCTGGGCTCGAGCGCAGCTGTGCTAGATCTCTTGGGCAACTCTGGACCTAAAAAGAAAAAAAAAGAAGAAAAACGAAAAATAACAGAAAATAAAAGTTAAATAAAAAGAAAAAAATAATAATAAAGAAAATCATAAAGTAATTAAGTTAGATTCAATCCTTACAACTTAATAACATAACCGTTTGCAGTCCCCGGAAACTGCGCCAAAAATTGATGTGGTCTTTTTGTGTGCAAAAATATTAATAATAAAAATACCACTCGCAATAGAACGAATCCTTGTAGGATAGGGCTATATTGAGGGTGTCGAACCTCAAGAACTGCACTCGTATCGTTATCAAGTTTTTCATAATTAAATATAGCTTAGACTTCATTTTCTTTCGACGTAAAATGGTTTCTAGAAAATGATTTATGCATTTTACGATATTTATTGCGACATAAAATAGTGGAAAACGAAAAATATTTTTCTTTTGACCGAAAATTCTTCTTTAATTTTTGGAAAATGATTTACGATCTTGAAAACCGTAAACCATTTTTTGACTTTGAGCATCTCATTCTCAAATTCATGGACCCTGCCAAGACCCGCCCAGGAAATTGTATTTTTGAATAACAAATTATATCTAAACTAATTTAATCATAACCTAGTTCCAGAAGAGGGTTGAATTTTGGTTTTTGAAAATAAAAGAAAACATAAACTAAATAAGATAAAAATACTCAAAAGATAAAGCACTAAGGTTGTGGAATCCACACTCACGAAATCATAACAACACATCTCATGTTCATGAATATTATCCAAAGTTCTCACAATAAAATCTTAGGTATGTTTTACTTTCGCTCCAAAGAATTAATCAAAACCATCCCATGTATCAATTCTTTTACACAAATCACAAACGAAATCCAATTTAAATCAAATCATTAAGTGTATCCGTAAATCACAGCAAGATATCCAATTTAAATCAAAACATCAATTGTATCCATAGAACAAATCACAAGGTATATCCAATTTTTTATGAATTAAAAACCAAGCAATCAATTATATGAAATTATCCCAAATCATCAAATATATCATTGAATCACAAAAGATATCTAAGAATCTCTCCACAAATTGAATAGAAGTAAAACAATTGAAATATAAAAATTCAATAAAATTGGATAACATTGACTTCCATGAACACAATGTTGCTCTTCATTGATGAGGCTTCATCCTCAACTTTAGTTGAGAATTTAGCTCCACATGACTATGAAAAATAAAACTTAAACCTAAAGAAAAACTAAACTAAAAAGAGAGAAAAGTTGTGGATCAAATTCTCTCATTTTTCTTGAAGGCTTAGTGGTCTATTTATAGGGTTTAGGAGGGTCCTAGAAGCCTGAGTAATCCTAGGAAATTTGGATGTCTGTCTCCAAGTCTAAATAAAAGACTGAAAACCCAATCCAACTTGAAAAAGGAGTGTAGCCGTAATCTGTCGGCCAAGTGCGCTCGATCGCACTCGTACATGCGTTCCTTCTTTTACGGCGCAGCGCTTGCGCGCTGCTGGCTTGCTGGTGGGCGAGGTTGCATGCTGGGATCGAGCGTAGGATGGTGCACTCGTCCTACTTCCTCAAATGGCTGATTTTCCAGCTTTCTTTCAAACTTTGTATTTTTTCCTTTAAAGATGCAGTTTTCCTACAACAACCTACAAAACGTTAAAAACATAGAACTAGCCTAAAACATTAGATTAACAAATGTAAATTAAAGAGCTCAAATATATAATATTTGGCACTAATCAATTATCATATGGCATATTGGTTAATACACACTTACCATGTGATTGGTTTCATGGTGTGAAAGGTATGTCAACAGGTTTAGATTGGCTCACTCAT
The DNA here is from genome assembly GCF_901000735.1 of Corylus avellana. Lineage (NCBI taxonomy): Eukaryota > Viridiplantae > Streptophyta > Magnoliopsida > Fagales > Betulaceae > Corylus > Corylus avellana. Next base: position 13,898,272 of record NC_081545.1, on the reverse strand, counting down.
ATGAGCAATTGCCTTTGACACTTAGGTAGCGAGCTGAATTGAGACATTGTGTCCTTTGATACTTGTGTAGCAAGTAAAGGTAGTTGACACAAACAAATGTCGCCTTAGTTGGAGCTAAGATGAGATCCATAGTATTGTTTAAACCATGCATGGATAGCCCACAATTCATGTAACCTATGATTAGTCGGATGTGAAACCTTAATTTGGCGCCTAAGATGGTGAGCAAATGAAGGACTCAAGTCAGGCGCTTGTGTAGCAACTAGACTAAGATCTGTATGGTTTATTGAGTTTAGATATACGCTCTTTTTGTTTTGAAAAGAGAACTTAACTGTAACATGTAATTCATAATAAGATGTGCTCATTCGATCCCTACTTCCTCACCATGTGAGTCCCACATGTCATTTTTCATGACTATATATATTTTGTGCCCTTGTGTATTCATTGTTGACAGGTCAAGGCGCTATATGGTAATAGCAACATAATTGTGAATACATCACGATAATTTATGGGTAGGCCAAGCATTGTTCTAAGTTAACTCAAGAGGGACTAGAGATGTTTGATCAGATGTGTTCGAATGAGTCTAGGGCATAATGAGACCCTTTTTTTTTTTTTAGAAATGTTGATATGTTGGTCTTTTAATGAAGATTTGGTACAGTGCTCCCACCGTTTTTATGCAGGAATACTCGGTAGTTGCACGGTTTATTTGCAAGTATGAATAATGAAAAACACATTGAGAGATGCATGACCGGGTTGTGTCCATTGTGTGTGAGTAGGAGATGTTGAAAATAAAAGGGGCGTCCACATAGGCACGCCTCTACATATAGACAGCCAGGCAATACAACGCCTGGCTTGTAAGTAGGAAACTAACTTGTCAATTATTCTAAAAACAAAAATTGCTCTCTTCATCTCAATGGGTGATGCTATAACTAGTCTCTTATTGAATGGGTTGAGAGACGGATGAAACAAAATAAAATAGAAAGCAACTCTCTCCTAATATATTTTTCATTGATGCTCTTAGACTGTGGATTCTGTGAATATTACTCAAGTAATTTTTAGTAATGTATTCCACCGCTGGGAAAAAGAAGAAATTCACTGGAGAATCATGTGGAACAATATTTAATTGCAGTGTAAATAAGGTACTATTCTATTCTGCTGTGCATAATTAATTTGTTCTAATAAGGGCTATTTTCTTAGTGAGAGCTTGATCAAGAAGATTGTCACTATTTTAAAAGGTTAGGGGGTTTTTTTTACAAGTTCAAGTGAACAGTTGCTTTTAATAAATCATTTTTTATATTTTGGGGTATCACACTATGACTTGCTACGAAGCATTATTTCTTTGCATTAAAAATATTGGTGATTGCTGCTAGAATTATGCTAATGTCTCTTTAAACTAAAACTATATTTTTATGGTATAATGACAAAGGCAACACGTGTCATATTTGCAAAATCCCATGCTTATTATTCTAGTATGTAAATTGTAACTCATAAGCTTATTGCATACTCACTATAATATTTACTTACTAAATCATAGACTTACGCAATTATTTATTGTTTTGCAGGTCATCCGCATTTAGAGTAAGGAAGTTTGCTAGGATGAAGACGCCAAGCGAACTTCCTTATAGCTTCTAGCATTTTCCTAGGTATGGTTTGGAGGGTATTATGGCCTTATTCGAACAACTTCTATTATGATACTATGTTTAATCATCACTTATCCTTAAAACTTAAGTTTATAAAAATTAATAATTTAAAGAGGTAACTTCACTTTAGATTTCTGAATTATCATGTGATTTGAGAAGTCACCAAAACTTCAAAACCTCTCAATTTGAACTCCCTGAACTTTCAATTGCAGTCAATTTGAACCCTTACATCAGATTTCACCGTTAACTTTCCTGATTTACCCCTAAAAATACCAAAATATCTTTGACTTTTTTTTTTAACTTTAATTTTTTTTAATTTGGAATTAAAAATAAATTTGAAATTTTATAAAAAAGTCAGGGGTATAAACGTCATTATCTCACTTTTAACATTTAAAATTTGATAGAGGGGTTCAAATTGATCGTAATTGAAAGTTCAAAAGTTCAAATTGAGAGGTTTTGAAGTTTGGAAGAGACTTTTCAAATCGCTTGGTAATTCAAGAGTTTAAAGTGAAGTTATTCTTAATTTAAATGAACAATATTATAAGAAATGATATGGCACATACTATAACAACTTAAGAAAAAGCGCTAGCCATATATGCGTTATTACTCCAAAAAAATTAGTCAGTTTGGAACTTCCCTATAATTTATTATAAAGCTCAATTTTACTTACTAACTATGCAATGTGAAACTTAGCACTCATAAATATCTTTATAAACTACTCACTCTATGCGGACTTTTTCTCATCTTCTCAATATAGGACTAGAGTGTTACAAATACCATGCCAGGTATTAAACCATAAAAGAAAATTAAAAGCAAAAGAAAAATAATAAAAGGCAAAATAAAAATAAACACAATGCTAATCAAAAAGAAGAAAAATAATAGATGATTGAGTTGGAATCTAATAAATCAAATTGAGTAATATGTTACATGTATTCAAATGAAATACATTTGACACAAGCATTGACTCAAAAAAGTACCCCAAAAAAAAAAAAAATCGAACACACATGAATAACTATCTGAAACCCATCCTCAATGACTTGGAGCTGGTCACTTGAGTTGAACCAATAATATTCTTTGTTGCATTCCTTTTCCTGGGATTTGATGCAGAGAAAGAATTAGCAGAGGGAGAAAGTGAAAGAAACACAGTTTCTTGAACTGAATTGCAGAAGAGGTTGGTTATGTCAGCAAGAGGCTTCCTTAGCCTTCTTTTACTGGTCTTCTTGGCTTGCTTTTTTGTAGAAAATGGAGGAATGTTCTCCTTGCGGTGATCAGAAAAGGCAATGGCCGCCATTGGTGTGAAACTGTGTTGATGAGTTGGAGAAGGTGAAGTATTTGTAGTATTGGGTCATTTGGGGTTTTCTATTTTGGAGGGAACATTCAAAGAAGAACAAAATAAAATCTTTTTCTCTTTCTTTATTTTGTCAAATTTAAATTTTGGTTTCAATGTGAGCATAAGCATTAAGCGGCCGCCATTTGACTTATTTGCCCATTTGTTTAAAATTTGTAGGAGAGAGAGAGAGAGAGAGAGTTTGTTGAAATTGTGACTTCGCGGGTGTTTTTGGCAAGGCAATTTGACTTATTTGAGCCACGAAGACAGTACAAAATTTTGGCGCTACGTGGAAGGAGCCAAAACAATGGACTTTTTTTTTCCTGTTTCTTTTTCTATTTTTTTAAGGTAAGTTCGAATTTTAGATTATGGTACTTGGTAAACCAACCCAATCAGTAGGACCCAATCAAATAGGCAGTTGGTTGGGGCTTATTAGAGATAAATCAGATAATCACAAATTGTTTTTGGTCACATTTCATTGATTCCCTCTCCCTCTCAAATTCATTATAATTTTGAAAAAATTACATTTTACCCCCTAAAATTTAGGTCGATTTTCAATTCGACATCCAATGTTTTAATTTTTACAATACACTCCTCCAAACTTGTAAAATTTTTTCAATTCGACCAATATTGTCCCAAAATTTCTATATTGCCCCAATTTATTATTTTTTTTAATAAAAAAATAAAATAAAATTTGGGGGTGTAAAAATGGCCAGATGGCCCCAAATTTTTTTTTTATAAAAATTTTTTTAAAAAAATTAGGCGTAATATGAAAATTTTGGGATAACATTGGTTGAATTGAAAAAAAATTTCAAGTTTAAGGGGGTATATTTGCAAAAATTAAAACATTGGAGATCGTATTAAAAATCACCCCAAACTTTGAGGGGGTAAAATGTATTTTTTCCTATAATTTTTCATCATTTGTTTCATTGTTTGAGTGATTTTTTCTTCTTTAAATAATGTAGCGTGTGTTAAAACAAAACTAAGATTTTAAATGTAGGAGAATGAAATTTAAAATAAATTTAAAAGAATTATAAAAAGAGAAATGATAAAAATCATTTTCTTAACTATCTTTCAACCATTCTCATATAGTAAGTAAATGAATTTACCATTAAATTTTTTTTTTTCTGAAATCCACATGAGTTCACAAATTCAATAGTAAATTTATTAGATTTGTAAAACGAAATAGTTGAAAGATGATTCAAAAAATGATGTGTAGCATATTTTTATAAAAATATCTAAAAACAAATATGGGGAATTGAAGTTTGGAGGCCAAAGCACCCCCTGCTTAGTAGTTTCACTAATGAGTGTAAAACTATTAAAAAGGAGCTTTAAATACAGAAATCTACTATTAAAAAAAAAAAAATCTGCCAAATTAACCAAAACTCTCATCATACTTTTTTAAATAAAGAAATGCTATGGGTACTAACTATTTTACTAATAAAAGTTTACTATGGAAGATTACATTATATTTTTAAATGGTTAAATTCATATTTTTTTTATTAAATTCAACTTTTAAATAATTAGAAATTCAACGTAATATCAAGGTTAAAGTTTTAAATTTATATTATGTCATCATTTATGTCAAAAACTTAAAATAAAAAGAAGGGTTAAATACCTAATACCTCCCTAAGATTTTATTATTATTATTATTATTTTTACCTCTTAGGGTTTGATTTTATCACAGAAGGCACCTGTAGTTTTGATAAAGACCAAATTGATCATTCTGTCCATTAACCATTAGTTGACTTAACGAAAGCTTACGTCATTGACATGTGGACCAATTAAAATTTGACACTTGGCATAAATGGTTATGTCATCAATGATGACATGGCCACTTAATTAAATTTTTTTTGAAAAAAAAAAAAATTGGCCTTAGCCATTTGAGGATGGCCGAAACCACTTGCTCGGCCACCCCCATGGAGCCAAGGGGGTGGCCAAAACCACCCCCAGTGGGTCTTGGGGGTGGTTTCAGCTACTCCCTTGGCCAAGCCACCCCCATAAGGCTAGAATCAATTTTTTTAAAAAAAATAAAAAATTTAACTAGATGGCCACATCATCACTAAGGATGTATCTACTTATGCCAAGTGTCAAATTTTAATTAGTCAACATATCATTGACATGAACTTCTATTAAGTTAATTAATGGTTAATGGATAAAAGGATCAATTTGGTCTTTATCAAAATCATAAGTACTTCTTGTGATAAAAATAAATCCTAAAAGGAAAAAATTAAAGAAATGAAACTTGTAGAGGTATTAGGTATTTAACCCTAATAAGAATTGATGAACTTAATCATTTAATTTATATTTTAAATAATTTAAACATAAACTTTATAAATCACTTCATATTTCAATTTAATACAAATTGACAGAAGTAGAGTTTAAACCCACGCAAGAAAATGTGTCAAAAATTATTAATTCTTTGTTTTCTTAATACCACATTGTTCATAATTCCCATGACTTTGAATTTCAACTTAAACAAAATACAAAATTTGGACCCGAAAGGAAGTTCTTTAAAATAAAGGAGACTTATGTTTGATAGTGTTGGATGGATTTATTCAACTTTATCCATCAGCAAAAATTTTAAAAAATAATAATAACAATAATTAGATGAAGAAATTCCATTTAATCTCATCTGTACGTTATATCCAAAATATAATAACATTGTATGACAATCTCTATCTGAAACCGAGCCTTAACGACTTGGAGCTGCTCGCTTTTCTCTTCCAAGAACTCAATGCGCAAACAGAGACAAATGAAGGAAGCAAAGCATCACTGTCGAAGAGGTGGGTGATGTCAGCAAGAGGCCTCCTGGTACTTCTTTTGCTGCTTTTCTTGAAAGAAGAAACATTTACAGCAACTGGGTTGGTGTTCTTCGACGGAACAGGTGGTGGGATATTCTCTTTGTTGTCGTTGTTGTGGTGACGAAGAGCAGCAGCCTCCATGGAAAGAGAGATGATAAAGAGAGAGATGTTGTGAATGTTAATGGTGAGGATGAGTCTATTTGTAATGGTGGGCAGTGGTTGCGTTTTGGAGGGACAATTCAAAAATGTTGTCGTTTCAGCGTTTTCTCAAAGCTTAATTTTGAAAATTTTGGGTCTAAAAGAGTTTAATAGTTCAAGTGTGCCACGTGAGTAAATGAGAAAGAGAAAGAGAGGGAGATTTTCAATTTTGAGGTGGTGAAATGGAAGAGAGTGAATTCCCGGTTTCTTTTGGTTGACCCGAAAAAGAAATGAGCGCGGAGTGGAAGGAGCCAAAACAAACCAATTTTATGAGTTTGCCTACTTTTCTATTTATTACTACTTTTCTAGTTTTCTTTAAAATTTTATATTTATTACTAGAATGTCAATGCCTTTAATATCTCAAAGGATAAAATAAAATAATAATATTAATAATAAAATTTATTGGAACATTTTTCTGCTCAGTACAAAGCTTGGCAAGACTATGGAACGTCTTCGCCTCCCTCAAGCGGGGTTCTTCAAGATTAATTTTGATACAATCATTTGAGACTTTTTCTCAGTCCAAGTTGTGTGTGTTGAGACTCCAGCAGTAAAATTGTATGTGCCAACTCTCATATTTTTGATGTCCCAAATATTTATGTAATACATTATCCGCCTTAATCATTTTTATTAAACAACTGCTCTTTTAAAAGTTGGCTTAAATCATTTTTCAGTAAAATCTAAATTATATTAATTTTAACTTTATCTTTTTATCGAATGTTTGACCTTGGACCACTCGTTGAAACCCTAGCCTTGAACATTCCCCTAAGGAATACCGAACGTTCGATGATATCTAAAAAACAAATTTAACCTATTAACCACCTCTTTTAGCCTTATCCACCCACTCACCCACCCCTATATAAGACCACCTCCATGACCCTTTAGACACCACATCTTCTCCATGCAGCACCACATCCCAATTCTTGAGAGAGAAAAAAACCTTAGAGAGAGAAAGAGTTGCTCCTGGTTTAAAACCATCATATCCAAGGTAAGTCTTGAACCCCATTTCATTGTTGGGTTATTTGTATTCTTCCCACATGATTTGACTTGTTTTACACAAGTTTTAAACATGCTTTAATAGTTTAATAGAGTTTTGTTGGAATTTATGTCCAAAACTCCAATTGGTTAGATAATGTTTTGATAATATTAGACTAGATGTTGTTTATTATCTTATTATTATTATTATAGAACAATGGGCATATACATTTAAATTCTTACATAGTATATATGTGTGATTGTGTACTATCCGATTACATACATATGAGATCTCTAAGATGCATTGTATTTAAGCTATGGTGTGAGTAATGAAATTATCATACAAAATATCATAGTCAAAGGCCTTTAAACTTATAAAATTATTATTCGTAATCGTAAATGGATATGAGAACTCTATCTAGACTATAACATGTCGAACATCAACGACCTATCTTGGTTAGAAGAAGCAGGTGAGCTGCGAGTTGATATGTCGGTGTAAGGGCAAGGTAATGCGACAATGCTATACATTGAACAGACCACGTGATTCATTATTTGTTTATTAATGTTGTCATAAAGAATACTGTACATGTACGATGACTTATCGCATTTACTCTAAATCCTGAGGAGTTTGAGAACTTATATATAAAATATAGGTTACTTTGATGTATCAAAGAGTGAGATCTATTAGTAGTCAAATATCGTGATACGTTGAGTAATCACATATAGCATTATGATAACAATCACTTCAAGAAAAAATCCAAATATTTTGTCGGAGAACAAAGCGGTAAGTTATATTTCCATTGTTTTAGATTTACTAAGAAAGAGTATCCTAAAGCTCGGGCCTAAGTGTTTCAGTGGATATACTTAAATTTATATATGTAAAAGGTGAGATAAATTCTTATAAGGTACATGAAAATAATCATGAATTTAAATCAGTGACTCAAGGAAGAGGCAGTGAACAAAGTGATAGTACATAAACTTTTATTTGACTACAAAATGATTTTATGGAGGGATAATATGCAATAAATATGTTATAAGGATTAATTGATTAAATCAAAAATACTTATTAGAGCGCCGTTACAATTATTTAGTCGAATTAATTGTTATTAAATAAAGTTGTGTGACATGGTCGAGGTAGATATGTTCACAGACCTATTGAAGCTAACAACATTTTTTTTTTTTCTTTGGGTTCCTCTTTAAGCTGAAGTAAATTGATTAGTATTTATATTGGGCCTCAATTATATATTTATTTAGTTGAGTTGTTTTATTTTAATAAAATATGGGTTAAAGAGGTTTAGAATCTAAGTGAATAATTGAAGAGAAATGAACTTATGAAATTAATGGAGCTAATGACTTAAGTTTAATTTTAAAATTTTGGGTCTAAAGAGTTTAATAGTTCGAGTGTGCCTCGTGAGGAAATGAGAGAGAGGGAGATTTTCAATTTTGAGGTGGTGAAACGGAGGAGGCTTGCAAAGAGAGTGAATTCGCGGTTTCTTTTGGCTGACCAATTTTGGAGACCCAAAAAAGAAATGGGCGCGGAGTGGAAGGAGCCAAAACAAACCAATTTTATGAGTTTGGCTCCTTTCCTATTAATTACCACTTTTTCTTTGAACTTTTGTATTTATTACTAAGGATTCTTTTGGGAGTCTGTTTTTAAAGAAATAATCCGTGTTTTCAAATCAAATTGTAATTTTGGAGTGTTTGGAATTACAATTTTAAAAACGCAAATTTTAAAATTATAGAAAAATCTACGATTTCTATAAGTTGACTAGAGGGTGCTTATTTGAAAAAGTGCGAATTTAAACCAAAATCACGATTTCGCTTAAAACAACATTTGGCGCAATATTTACCTATTTGGCCGTAAAACCACGAACACTCAATTAATAAAAAAAAAGTACTTCTTAACTTGTTTTACCAAACTTCTGTGCGATTTTAAAAAGTAGTAATTTCAAAAACACAATTTTTAAAAACGCAATTTTTAAAATCGCAATTTTTGAAATCGTACTCCCAAACAGGCACTAAGTTACGCATTTTCCAACCTCGAATGTATGGGATTAAGATCCTCTCCATTTTAAATTAAATTGAGAGTATTCATTTATTTGGTATAAAATGAGGGGTAATATTGTCTTAGTATTAAAATTGAAGGGCACAATTTACAATATTATCATTCTTTTTACACTAAACGAATACTCTCAATTTCATTTGAAATTGAGAGGATCCTATTCCAAATGGATTAACTCCTTAATATCTCAAAGACGATAAAAATAAATAAATAATTTATTAGAACACTTTTATACTCATAATACGAAGCTTGGCAAGACTATGGAAATGTTAGTAACCCTCAAGCGGGGTTATTTTAAGATTAACTTTGATATAGTCATTTGAGACCTCTTCTCAACCCAAGTTGCTGTGTGCCACGACTCCAGCGGTAAAATTGTATGTGCCATCTCTCATATTGGTTCAAAATGTGATCCAAATTATGGCGAAACTTTAGCACGTCTATGGCTCAATTTGTAAAACTAAATTCCTTCATTCTGGAAGGCGAATCTCTTGTGGTCATATTGGCTCTCCAACAGCCATTACTTTGGTCTAGCAGATCTCTCCAATTATTCAAGATGTCATCTCTCTTATCCATCTTTGTTCTTTATGAAAAGCTAGAAAACTTAACGGAAGCTAGCACTTTTGTACCCACTATATGGCTTATTGGGCTACAGCCAGATCTTCATCTGTCTGCATTTTCATCTCTTTACCCTATGTAGATGGAACTCAAAATCGAATTGAAAAAAGTCCTCTTTATTTTTTTTGTTTTTTTGTTTTTTAATAAAAAGTTCAAACTTGGCAGTTTGATATAAAACCAGTAAAAAAAAAATAAAAAAATCAAAATCAAAAGTGCAACAATCACAAGCTATGATCACCCTTGGGCTTGCATCTTTCTTAATGACAGTAATGAAATAACAATCCAATTCGCTTCTTTGGTCCCATGCCGATGGAGTTTTATATATGTTGCTTCCCAATTATCTCAAGCGGCATACGTTTGAGCATTGATATATATATATATATATATATATATATATATATATAGGAGGAGCAATAAGGAATCATTGCTAAAAAACATCAAGAAATTTCAGTTCTCTTACTGAAAATTTTCACTTTCTTTATTGTCCAACAAAAAAGTAAAAATTCAAGTAATTTCATTATGTTTTGTAATGATTAGGAATAAAATATGGAATAAGAGAAAAATAGGAAGCAAGAGAAAATGGAGACAAAAGAATTTTGGGGCGCTTTGGTGTTAGACATCTAAGTCGATCACTAAAAATTACCTAGGAATTAGATTGTGCTCTTAGTACTTGATAATCTTTACAATCTAAATGAATGAACCTTATTTCTTTGAGTAATGATAAAATAAGGACTAAAGTCCTCTAAAATATATTTAACTTTTAAAATTACTATTAAATTTTAAAGTTGTAAGTTCAGCTTTTGAGATCCATTAATGAAATAGGTGACAATCCTATCCGGTGCAAGCAACAACTTGGATGTGAGGATGGGTAGCTACCAAGTGCGAATGGTGACTGCCAAAAGTAGTTTCCGAGTGGTGGCCATAAATGATTGTCAGATGGTCATCAGATATGGTGACCAAACGGTGGTCGGAGATGGCAGTCTGGTAGTTTCCAGAAAAATGGACCGATAATGAGCAATTGTTAGGGTCGATAATGGGCCAAAATGTGGCCAACTATGGGCGAATTTGGGCCGAAGACAAAAGAATGCATTGGCCTCTTTAAAATAATAATGCCATGACCCATGAAATATGGAGCACACGTAGAGAGGATGGAAACTCTTTTTGTTTTTTGCGAAAAAAATAATAAGAAAAAGAAGTAAGCAAAAAAGTTCTGGGTCATGATTATAGCTTTCAAGGCATTGTGATGGAGGGGTTTGAGAATTAATTAATTTTTGTGTAACTCTATCTTTCAATTTTGCTTATTGTAAACTAAAATTTTGGCTTGGCCACTAACCATAGAGAGGATAAAGACAAACCATTTTTTAGATTTGAGAAACAATCTAATAAACAAATTATGAAGGATTGATTGCTCTAATACTAAGTAAAGTTTTGGAATAAAATATGAAATAGGAGAAAAATATATAGCGGAAGCAGGAGAAAATGGGGACTAAATAATTTTTTGGTGTTTCTATGTTATACACTTCCGTCCACCACTAAAAATTATCCTAAGTGCTATATTGTGCTTTTAATACTTGATGATCGTTACAATACAAATGAACGATATTTATAAGAGAAAAACAGTAGGTGAAGACATTACTGGTAAGGTAATCAAATCACAAGAGTTTAATTACAACTATATATATATATATATATATATATATATATATATATATATAATCTAATAAGAAAAATGTAAACCCTATATAAAAAACCTATATTCTAATATGTATTTTGGAAAAAAATTTATAGACATGCTAATTTGAGAACACTAGTTCTAACAACAAACGATTACATCAAATCAAAGGTTAGCTGGGCTTGATGTACATGTGATATATATTTGGTCTATTTCACATGAGATATAGGTCACCATAGGCCGGAGCCCAGCTTCAAATTGATTTCAGGTTCATTTTTGATACAAGAAGGCCCACTTGACTAGCATAGCCCCAGCCTGGGCCACCCATAATTTGCAGCTCTACATAGATAACGTTATTTACTTGAGTAGGCCTTTTAAGCCCCTAAAGAAATTACACTTGACTCAGTAAAGAACTACTTTTTATTTTTATTTTTATTTTTTTTTATTTTTTATTTTTTATTTTATTTTAATTTTTTTAAATTGACTTATATTTTGACTCAACATTTTAACTATTTTTGAAAAACAGTGAATCAAATTAATTATTTTTTAATTAATATAAATTATAAATTGTTGAGTTAGCATTGTCGCATTGACTGGCGGAATGTGGAGCTTTTTAGATAATTTTATCTTGTTACAAAATTAGCCAAAATAACTTTTTAACTATTTTAATTAGCCCAATATAAGCACTTTAAATATTCTCTTCTGTAAAACACATAGATAGTATCATAGTAATTGCTAATGGGTTAGTGCCAACCCTAACCCTATTGTTGGCAACTCATATATAGGGTTGACACTGCTCTCTTGCATTAACACCTCAAAGACAGATTTTGTGATTCACAAAGCTAAAGACATTAGGGGTTGTTTGGTAAAGGAGTTGGGGTCTCCTTCGTTACTATTTATCACCATTTTCCAAAAAAATTAACATCAAAATATTCCAACTTTTTCACTTTATATATCATATTATTCATTTATTTATTTATTATTATTTAAATAAAAAAATTACTACAAAACAAAACTTTTTCACTTTTTTCATATCACTTTTTCACTTTTTTTATACCAAACATTATTACTCTTTTTTTTTTTTTTTTTTGTTTTGTTTTCACATCAATCTATATCAATTACTGTGTCTAAGCCAACTCTTTTACCAAACACCCTACATCCTTAATTAATGAATTCACACATCTCAAGCCACCCTAACTATTTTAGGGCATGTTATCAGAAATTCAAAACCATTTCATCGTGATCAAAAGTGGAAAGGATTCTTTTTTTATTACCCTTTTCCTTATTTAATTGAAAAAATAAAATGAAAAAGTCATTCTATTGACAAGCTAGAAAAAGGTTGAGCCGGTGTGCAACTAATGGGTCATGTCCTCTCCTCCTTTACTTAATACTTACTCCATTTTCTTATCTTTGTATGGAGTTAGATAAAATCGCCAATAGATTAAAATTTAATAATGATCATCTTAAATTCAATAGTAATTTTAAAAATCACGTCATATTTAGAAGGACTCTAAAAGGATTCTAGTCATTTTTATATCATTACTCTTTCGTATGTTATGTTGCTAACTTTGCAATTATTGCAAACATGTGCGTGTGTGTTATGTTGTAGTTGATGTCATTCATGTCTAATTTATGCTATCCCAAAACATTTATTTCTTGTTGAACCAAAGTGATATCTCTTGCTGAACTAAATTGATATTTTTCTTCTAGAAACCAACTTGATATTTTCCCGTTGGACCAAGGCGGTATTAAGATTGTTAAAGTATTGATTAAATGATTACATTTACCTATTTCTATTAGTTTAAGCTTTTGGGACAAGTGGTGATTTAACATTGTATCAGAGCCAAAGGTTCTAAGTTTGAACCTTGACTCTGTCAATTCATCTCTCATTTTAATTAAATATTCTACGTGTTGGGTCTCACCTCACACGTGAAACGGAGTGATTATAAGCACGAATTTTTAGGAAAATCGCTCATAGAAAAAGGGAATCTCCAGCTACATCAAAGAGAAGTTGCGTTCTCAATGCACATACAATCAATAGATGTTGAAGGAAAATAAAAACTGATAATATTATTTATCAAAAACTGTTTATTCCATTACAATTGATACTAATTTATAATTAAACACTAAAGCTATTAAATGATAAAATCTCCCTAGAACGGAAATAAAATAAAGAAGCATAGAATAATTATGGAAATACTTGACAAAGAAAAATCTAAAGATGGGAATTTTCTACATGGGAAATCAGGAGAATTAAAGAAAATATTATGCAAAATATATATCTTCCTAATCACAATATGTCAATTAATCTCATCTTTTCCTTTTAAGCTTCAATGCCGTCGGCATTCAGCAAATAATCAATTAATGCTTGGTGATACTGAAGATCCAGACGGACCTAACGTACCCAACGGAGCGTCCACCCGGAGCTTGTTCATCTGATCTATAGTCTAGATCATGAACTTAATTAACACATTAATTAGGCAGGCTCTCACCCTTGAAACCCGACAAAATTTGATATTTTTAGTTGTAATTACCATGCATGACAACAATAGAGACTTTACTTTTGTTTTAGATCAATATAATATAGTTTTCGTCACATTAAATAAAAAAAACACTAAAGTGAGAGGGAAAAGTAGAAAAAAAAAAAAGAAAAGAAAAGAAAAAGAAGAACAGAGAAATTAATTGGATCAAGTGGAGCAACTTGTGTGCTATATAAAAGCTCCAGCCAGCATGAGTTAAAATCCAAGAGCTGTCTTCTAGCCATTCTTTAAAACACAGTGACACATACAGCTCAAGGGGGATGGAGACAGAGAGAGAGAAAAAAAAGAAAAGGTGAAGGGGGAATGACTTCCCGTGGATTGCTTTTATGACTCGTCATAACTTTCACTATCACAAGGAAAATAAAATTAGAGAAATCAGAAAGAGGTGATTGATGGTGGTGCTAAGCAGTGACCTCAATAGATGTGGGACATAATCTACTGTTTTCCACGAAGCTCGAAGAGGTTGACATGGCTTTCTATGATGGGTCAATTATGTTGCTAGGAAAATGTTTATTGGTAGCAATCTTGCCACCAAAAGTTGGGGAAAAAGCCCACATGAATGGTGACACAGCATGAACAACTCATTTCTTTACAAGTGTATATAAATTAGGGTAAATATATTATAAGTCTTTGAGTTAACTTGTCAAAACTAAAAAATTCTTAATTTTTTTTTTAAAATAATTTTTACTCTCTTGGTTAATCGAAATGCCAATAAAATCTCTACCGTTAGATTTTTGTAACGCCCGTTAGTACCAATCAAAATACACCATTTTGCTACGTCAGCATAATAATTTTTTTATTAATTTAATTAAAAATTTTTTTAAAAAAAGTTGAAGCAGTGAGGCTGTCACCCCTGACCATCACCTAACCAAGCCACCACAAGGGTGGCAAGGGGTGGTTTGCCCACCCCTGGAGGCCACCCCCAGGGGGTTTGCAGGCCACCCTCACTCAGAGAAGAGATGAGTATCTTTACTCTCTTCTTGGTTATTTCCCTCGTATCTCTTTTGTTTAGCAACAATGGGTGCTACTAGAATTTTTCTTTGGTCTTTTCCATTCTTTCTCTCCTTACTTTGCTCTTGCACCCAGATGAATGGCGGTAGAATTGATTGGGGTTAACGTTCCAGCATCATTGCAGGAACCAATTCTTCATGGCAATCACCCTCTGGTGATATCGCTTTTGGATTCTACCCTCTTGTCACAGGCTTGTACCTTGTTGGCATTTGGTTTAATAAAATGTTACGTGAATGCTTTTACATATATGTAATATACTAGATTGTTAGGTTTTGAGGGAATTTAGACCTTTTAAATTCGTTGAAGGAACCTAAAACCTTATCAAACATAAAGTTTGGATTAATTTTTTTGTTATCTTTATTCATAATATAATGGCCTTTAAATAGACAAACTATTACAATATTTTTTAGGGCTGAGTTTAGGATATAAACTAGGGTTTACATGAAAATAAATAAAGATAATATCAAATAAAAATAAATACAAGAAAATATTTTATCGTATCATATATTTTAATATATCATAATATTAATAATTGTTCCGCATAAACTCCGTTCTTGTAACGTAAGAATCCCAGAAAAAACTTTGGTTTGGTCAGCAAAGCGTGACGATCCAGTCCATAAAGATCCACCATCAAATTATCGCTCACTAGGCAACTCCTAGTTACATACTCAAATGGGACGACTGATTTTCTTATAAACAATGGCACTTCCGCCAACTCAGCTTCAGTGCAAAATGATGGCAATTTCGTCTTGCTAAACCTTTCCAGAGGAATCCTCTGGCAGAGTTTCGATTCCCATACAGACAATATTTTATTAGGCCAACGTTTGATTAAGGACCAGCAGCTCTACTCCAATGCCAATGGCTGGATCTGTTGACTACTCGATTGGCCGATACAGGTTGAAGCTTCAGATGGACGGCAATCTTGTGCTATCTGCCTTTCGGTTCTGCTGATTCTGGTTATTAATTGATACACCATTTTTTTTTTAAAAAATTTTATTTAAATTTTAAATTAAATTAATAAAAAATTATTAGGAAGATTTAAACTAGTGACTTCCGCTTTATTAGGTGTGATTCCAACCAATTGAACTACCTAGCTCTTGGGCACAAACACATAGACATACTATATTATGAGTTCACTAAAAGACTCTTCAAGGTTTCAATTATTGGAATGAGTAATACTAGGTATCATCTTTTTATCCTCCTAAAATTCTCCTAAAGCTGATGTAACTTTTAAAATCATCATTAAATTTTATATGAATCATACTTGAATTTTGATAAAATGGTGATTTTGAAAGCCACATCAGAAGGGTTTTATGAGGATAAAAAAATGGTACCTAGCATTACTCTATTGGAACACATCCTTATCCACAGCTTACAAGTCATCCAAAGCCTTAGCACAATTGAAAGTTCTATCCTTCTTAGTTTGAATTCAAATAGTACATATTAGATAACTTGAATTAGGGAATACAAAATGGAATAAGGATTTATATCCTTAACATCAATCTCCCTAACAGAAATTTCACTAAACTTTCATTGCTTTTGTAACCACTCTTTAAAGTTTAAAAACTCTCAATTTAGTGTATCAAATTTTAAAAAGTTTGAAATGTTACCATTCCCGTTAGGATTTAGTGTTAAATCAGACAGTAGATCGAGGAGTGAAATATCCTTTATACGATTGTAAAATTTATAAAATTAGAAAAAGTCATCTTACTTCAATATCTTTTTTATTTTTATTTTTATTTATTTTTTATTTTATTTTAAAAAAATGGATATTTAATTTTGAAATTTCTAAAGCCTCCATTAGGATTTAATAGAAATTCTTAATAAATGGGTAATATTGTAAACTTTTTAAAGTTAAATACACTAAATTAATTAATATTTTTAAGCTATAAGAGGTGACTAGAAAAACAATGAAGTTCACATGGGTTAAAGTTTCCCAAATATTTATGTGTTCACTTTTCCTGCTTAGATGGCTTTTTTTATATTTGTGACTACAAAAATAAAAAATAAAAAATAAAAAAAAATACTGTTAACAGTGACCTCATTAGGCGTGGGACAGGGACCAAAAAAAAAAAAAAAAGTGGAGAAGCTCGGGATGCTGAAATATTGCAGGCTTTGATTGAAGAAAGAAACAGTTAAATGTTTAAGAAAGAAGAAAAAGTTTGGAAAAAGACGAAACGAGCAATAAACAAAATCAGCAGCCAACTCCTTTGAGAATCTTACAATTAACTTAAGCTCAAACTTGTGTTAAGCTGGCATGGCAATTGGCATCCTATGATTGCGCAAAGTGCCAAAAGATGTTTAGGTTGACTGAAAAGCCTAAGTGCATGGCTCTCTCATCCTGCAGCTTAGATGCCTTTAATTTGTCTGTGATTGTGCTTTCTGGCCTCGACTTAAGCTTAACTAGAAGTTGAGGTAAAAGGAATTTGTTTTTGAAAAAAGTAACGAACAATTAATCCAGTAAATTTAAGCGTCCAAACAGATCATAAAGATCACTCAAACCCTCTTTTCATATGGTTGAGAGTTTTGACATTGACACCCTCTTTGCTCAACTTGCTAAGTCGTAGTCACTAGCTAGCTAGGCAAAGAAAGTATTGGAAATTTGGACCCACCATTTGCATGTTTAGAAATCGTAAAATCGCCCTTTAGGGTTTTAGAAGAGGTGCTACTTTTTCTCATCTTTTTATTTACTTATTTGGTAAAATAATTAGCTGAATTTCACTGCTTTAAAGCAATGTCCTCCAATTGTTCTGGTAACGGAGTGGACTTAATCCTAGGTTTACCATAAA
Source organism: Corylus avellana (assembly GCF_901000735.1). Classification (NCBI taxonomy): domain Eukaryota; kingdom Viridiplantae; phylum Streptophyta; class Magnoliopsida; order Fagales; family Betulaceae; genus Corylus; species Corylus avellana. Next base: position 13,880,645 of record NC_081545.1, on the reverse strand, counting down.
TCTCTAGTGTGTTAGAATATATGTTTTTCTTATTAGATTGATTACGTAATTTGTAAGAATATTCTTCGATATTCTCTTACTTAAAGTTTTCTTATATGTTATAAACATTAATCAAGTCAATAAGAGCACAATGTAGCCCTTAGAGCGGTATATAATATTGGTCGAAGTAAGTGTTTAATATCGAACGACCACTTCAAAATTCTTTGTATTTTTTCTCTTTTTTTCTTTGGCTTTTCCTTCATATTTTATTATTTCTCATAAATTACTACAGTTAAGTGAATGGTAATACCTAATATATACATAATTCACGTATTTCAACAGGCTATAGACAACCTTTTCAATTACCATTAGCATTAGTAATGGCCTAATGGGTCATGCCCAAAACTAGAATTATTGTTGTATACCGCTCCAAAAAAAAAAAAAAAAAAAGATGTTTGTAATTTGCTTTTGCTAGTACAGTGGTTTTTCGAGATATAAGGTACGTTAAAAAAGATGCAGCCTCAGCTCTTTTGAAGGGGGACATGAGTGTGCACGCTGGGCTTAATAAAGGTCACCTTGCAGCCTTCGATCGACTAGATGAAAGCTACCTCACTTTGACGTCAGCTGTGAGCATATATAGCAAATCACTTTTTTCTAATGGTGGCCATCAGCCACCTTCATGGTCAACAATTGGTGTCGGTTCTAATTTTTTTAGCATGGACAAGAATATTTTATATATGTCGCTGTTGTTTGGTTTGTTGAGGAATAATTTCACATTGTTTGTAAAAAATACATTGGGCATATTTATAAGGAGTAGACAACCCTCTCTTATACTTATAAAATCGGTTTTATGAGATGAGTTAAGTTTATGAATTTTTTCATGGTATCAAAGCCAACTATAGGACGGATATGACCCATGCTATTTACCCCATGATAAGGACCATAAAAATAATGGCGTGCACGTGAGGGGGGTGTTGAGCAATAATCCCATATTGCCTCTGGATAAGACATTAAGCATGTTGTAAGGAGTGGGCAACCCTTTTCTATAGAACTGATTTTATGAGATGAGTTAGGCCCACAAATTTATTCATGGTCATCATCAACGTCAACTTTTTGGGTCGATGCTGATAAGCATCAGTTGATCATCAGCGTCAAAGTAGTGGCGTTGACATGTCGACGCTACTGATCAATTTTTTTTTTTTTGTAGTGTGAACCTCATTGCCTCTTGGAGCCGAATTAATGTGTGTACAATATTTGGGGCAGTGTCAATTTCACAAGTGGGACAACATTTGATAATTGGCTTCACAACCATATATGCACCTGCAATGACCTCATATGTACTAACATCCCCATTGATGTTGATCGTGACAACATGTGGTTTGTTGAATGGTTGAGATCAATCTGATCGAAAGGATTCTTCACAGAAAGATGATTAGGAGCACTCTAAGATCTTGTAGGTTTTGAATCTGGCGCTTGATTAGCGATTTAAGGTAAGATTTGTACTAGAATAAATGACATTTACTCTCCTTTTTGTCGGAGAGAGATTAGCTGATAACAAAAGAGCACCCCCCACCCCCCTAAAAAAAGAGTGTAGAATAGAGATAATAAAAATTATATGTATTTCTGTGGCCTCAACTGCTTTACCTTTTGGAGAATTGAAGGTTCAAACCCATTGGAAAGTAGCTCTGCAAAGGATAATCCTCAGGAAAACTCTATATCTCTATCGAGTTCTGAAGTTTTCAACAATTTTTACAGCTTGAAGTTAGGGATGCCTTCAATCTAAACAATTAGGTTTTATGTTGGCTAATTCGATCCATTAATTCCTTAATTAGGAAATTCTTTCTTTTTTAGAAAATTGAAGGCACTCAGTCAAAAAGGTCATTTGTAGTGGGTTCGAACGAGGTATTTAAAAAGGATTCCCGAATAGCTTAGTTGGAAAGCTCCTTCGGAGCTTGACCAAACGAGGGTGCTTTGAACTACTTTTTAAGATCTCACAAGAAGCTTGGTCAGATTTCTTAGTTTCAAGGCATTCAAACCAGTCACTTACTTCGTTCTAACATAACCAAAGGAAAATTCTTGAAATCCTATCTAGGGGTGTCAAGGAGTTTACGGTTAGTAGTTATTGACAAAAACCGCTAACTGTAATCGCCTTAGCGGTTATTAAATTTTACTAACCGCAACCGCGGTTAGCGGTTAGTAAAATACGTAACCGCCCGCTATAACCGCTTTTTCAAAATTAGGTTTTTTTTTTTTGGCTTTTTTTATTTTTATTTTATTACTGTAGTATTTTTTACTCTTATTTGTTTTTTCTATTTTTAGTGTCTTCTTGGGCCAAATTGTTATAAAAAGAGCCATATTGAAAAATAAAAAATATTTGACCAAAAATTTGGATTTATTTGTACTTTTTTAAAAAAATTCCTTAAATATTAAATCATAACCGTTAATTTTTTTTTTTTTTTTTTAAAACACAACATATAATAAAATATAAAAAAAGTTCAACACAGTATATAAAAAAAAAAAAAATTCAAATAAAACATTAAATGATACAAATAAAACATTAAAACATTAAAACTTCATCAATCCTTGTACATAATATACTCTCATTTGGTCCTCTAGCAAATCCTGTGGACATCAAAAGAAAAAAAGTTATAAACTTAAACATAATAATATTAAGGCACAAGCATGTACACAAATCAAAAAATCGTTAAAAAAAATTTGTTCAATTTCTTTTTTCAGAAAATGGTTAAAAAATGGTCAAAAAAGTGTTCAAAAAATACATTAATATGTCAGCTTGGTGAATTTTCCACAATCAATTGCTTTCATTGTGGAAAAATTAAATAAATAAATGCTAGAAGATATAAACTATAAAGTTTCAAAAATATTTTATTCAATTTCAAACTTATGTCTTTATAAATTTCTATTTAGTTTAGCAACTCAATCGATAATTTCGTTATATGTGGTTATAAGGGTTATCTTAAATGGTTATTTTTTTTTTCTTCAAAAAATGGTTAAATTTCTTTTTTTAAAAAGTGGTGAAAACATTGTTCAAAAAATACGCATTAATACTTCAATTGTGCTTATAAGTAACACATTGTTGAATCTAATGTCAATTACTTAATTTGATATTATATAATCATATCAATTATAGTCATAATATATAAATTACTAAAATTATAATGATAATAAATTAATATTTCAATTGTGCTTAAGTAACACATTGTTTAATCTAACGTCAATTACTTAATTTGATATTATACGAATTACATTATCATTGTACATTAATAATAATATAATATGATTAACTTGAATAAAGTATTTGAATTATCATTGAACATTATCATTGTGATTTAATTATCTAAAACAAAATTTTGATTTAATTATTAATGATCAATTGATTATATTAGATATATAAATAGTATTATAATTATAATTATAAAAATATATTATATAAAAATGCGGTTAGCACCAGGCAGTTATAGTGGTTAGCGGTTAAGCGGTTATAGTGGTTAATGGTTAGTGACCGTCCGCCTTGACACCCCTAATCCTATCTGAATTCGAACTTACTTGTCTGAACAACAGCCTAAATCTTTTTTAGGAATTGCTTTACCTTGTTTTCTTAGCGTTTATATAATGCCCTTCAGTACACGCTTTTCATCATTAGACACTAAGAGAAAACCCTAACATTTGTATGCTTTCAATTCATAACCTCTCTTAGAGTTTGATTAAACCGCATGAGTTCTTAAAACCTTCAAGCCACCGAAATTCTAAATTGTAAGAGGAGACTTGATAGAAGAATTAGTAAGATGTTTTGCGCCTACTGTGGTGGGAGACAAATGGGTTGGAGTGCACATCATGTTTAATTAATTTGTTGGAGTGCACATCATGTTTGATCACAAAGGTTTTGTAAGCTAAGTCGTGTCTAATTTAATTCTTCTATAGTACTAAGTAAGTTTACTAGCTTTGATTACCTCAAAGTGATTTTTCTTTTAAAATTCTTGTGCTTGATTTGTTAATGCTTTTGGTATGTGATTATTTATTTTTAGATTGATTGAGAATTTTGAGAAAACACTTATCCATCCCTCTAGGCTCTAGGCATTATTTGTGGTCCCTTGGGTAAATTCCACACTAAGGAGGGACGATAAAAAGAGGACAAGAAGAGAGAGGGTATTGTGTTCTGTTAGTTTGTCGAGCTACTAATGTGCAATAAATTACGGGGGGCCATAGCATCGGTTAAGTGTGAATGCCATCGCAGCCACGACAGCAAAGAGTTGGCCGTTTCGGTGAAAACCCTCGGCATAAATTGCATTCAAACCTCTCTCTCTCTGTCTCTCTGGCATATACGCGCCACGGTAGAAAAGAGTTGGGCGTTTAATTGTGTGAAAAACCCACAACAGAAAATACATAAATTGCATTCACACCTCTCTCTCCCATGCTCTGCAAAAGATACGCCACACAAAGATACAGAATATGAGTTGGTACATTAAATCGTCTTGGATCACACGCCTGTTTGGTGGCTTTCACGTTTTCCACAAAGACTAGACACTCATCATCATCAGCCTTTATCCCTTCCTTATTGTCCTTTTCTACCACTGTTGCTCCAGAGTTTGCTCCTCACTCCTCATTGCATGCATACCTTTTCCACCCCATCCCCCCCCTCTCTCTCTCTTTCCCTCCCTCCCATGCAGCTCCGCCATTAGCGCTTCAATTTCATCATCATGCATGTTCTCCAAATGCCCCACGAAACAGCAATTTGGGTTGGTAAGTCTAGTTGTTTTCTATGTCCAAGTGAGATGATTTAACATTCACTTAACCTCCAAAAAGTTAAATAACATGAGTTAAATTAAATGACAAAAAGTATATTGTTTTATTTTATATATAACAGAGGTGGTAAGATTTTATATGAAATATGTTTGGTGGCATTTTCTTGTATATTTCTTTTATAAATTTACGATTGAATCTGTGGGACTGAGATGATAGATTAATGGACAAGAAACCGATAATCATTTCTCATTTTCTAATATAAGAACATGTTTGTTAAAAAATAGAGGTCTAATTTTCTAATACAAGAACATGTTTGTTAAATTTATTTATTTTTTCTTGTTATGAAAAAAAAAAGAAGGAAAAATGAACTTCTGGGGTTGAAACTAAGACACTACCAAGAAAAACCATGGGTGAAAATTGAAAAGGAATAAAAAAAAGGGGTCAAAATCAAGGTCTAAAGTATCAAGGTGAAAGTTTTGTATCCATTTTACTACAAGATTTTAGCAAGTTGAGAGGGAATGGTGCACAAATTGAAGTGGTCCATCTTTAAGTAAGTTGACTGCAACGGAAAGCATGTGCACAATATTATAAGAGAAATATATTATGTGCATAACGATAATTAATTATCATTAACTATTATCTATATTCTATATATATCCTCCCATTTTATTAGAAGGAGATATATCGTTTATGCAGAGGACAGAAGAGGTTAAAGATATAATTTATGCTCAAGGGATTTAAAATTGGCGATTCTATAATGCATCCACATTCAATTAAATTCATTCCGCCGTATCTTTGTCGTTAAAAGTTGAGGGGTACATGTTGACGATATGTGCACCGTGCACGCGCATGCATATGTACTTTTCATTTCTCTCTCTCTTCGTGATCAGATCCATTTTTATTATTTAAAATGTTCAATCAATCACGAAAATTAAGAATATTTTAAAATTTACACCTACAAATATGGAGGTGACAAAAATTTGAATAACTAAATTTTAAAATCATAATGTGCGTGTCTTCAATCCCATAATGTGGGCGGCCTCATCACTAGTTTTACTTATCAAAATTAGCTTTGGTTTTGGGACGTTAATTAGCTGATTTAGGGCCTGTTTGAGATTACTTTAGAGAACTTAAAAAATACTTTTAGTACTTAAAAACTTATGCCAAATAAAAGTTGGCATGTTTGGTAAAAAATTTCAAAATACTTTTTTGATTTTTTACTTAAAAAATGACTAAAACGCATTTTTGGCAAACATTTAAAAATAAAGCTTTTGTCAAAAAACGCTTTTTGATTTAAAAGCTCTATTTTCCAAACGCAATCTCAAATATGCTCTTACACTCTTGTATATTGTGTTTTTCGGATTGAAAAATGTTATATAAATTCTCACTCATATATTTTTTGAAGTGTCTTTTAAAATTACCACTACAAAAATATGGGTGTTTAGTGACGTGGCAACTGTTTATTACTTATTGTCACGTCACCATATTGTGACGTGTTAGTTTATAACACGTTACTAAAATCCTTAATAACGTGTCAGCTTCCACACGTCACCGTTTGGTGATGTGCTAAAACTGCCATGTTACCAAAAGATGGCGTGTCAATTTAACAAGTCATTTTTTGGTAACGTGTGCAATTGACATGTTATTAAAAAGTAACGTGTCATCTTGACACGTTATAATTTGTTAACGTGTCAAGTTGACATGTTAAAATTTTGGTAATGTGTCAAGTTGACATGTTACTAAATGGTAACGTGTCAATTTAACACGTTACCAAAAGTTTTATCCGCACTACTTGCTCTCGATTACAATAATAGGGACTCGGCTTGTGCTCTATCGCAATACCAGGGACTCGACTTACTATTCACCAATATAGTAATGTGCCACAGTGGCACGTTACTAAATTAATAACGTGCCACTGTGACATATTACAATTTTGTAACCTGCCAATTTGGTAACGTGTGAATTTGGCACGTTACCAAAAGTTTTATCTGCAATGCTTGCGCTTGATCACAATAACAGGGACTCGGCTTGCGCTCGATCGTAATACCAGGGACTCGGTGTACTATTCACCAATATAGTAACGTGCCACTGTGGCACGTTACCAAATTAGTAACGTGCCACATGTGGCATGTTACTAACTGGCCTTGGGAAGGCGCGTACGCGTGTAGCCCTTCCCCCCTTCTTCTTTCTCCTTTCTCTTTTTTTTTTCCCCCCCTTTCTCTTTTCTTCTCCCGCACGCCGTACACTTTGGCTCTCCCTCTCACATTTTTCTCTCTTCTTCTCCGGTGGTCTCTCTCACACTCTGGCACCATCCCTTACTCTCCGGCCGGCACTCTCTCTTGATTCTCCTTCCGTGCACACCAGGCCTCTCTCACTCTCTCATTTCTCTCTCTTCTTCTTCGGCTAGCAGTCTCTCCCTCCTGGTGGTCTCTCTCACACTCCGGCGGCTAAGGCACTTTCCGACACTCTCTCCCTCTCCAACGTGTATACACACACACACACACACACACACACACACAATGTTTTTCAAATTTTTATTGTTTAAATTATATTAATGTTTACAATTTATTTCTTTTGTTAAGTGTTATATATTAGTTTCAAATTAGGTTGTTAGTTTGATTTTTTAATATGGTAGGCCATTTATTTCAAATTATATATTAATTCATATATATTGTGTAAATGTTATAAAAAAAACAAGAAAAAAAAATATAACCTAGATTTATTTTGTTTAGGGTCCCCTAACTACCAATTGTGCATTTAAATTTGGACTAGTCTTAATTTAGGTAAGGTTTTGTAAATTTAGCTTATGTAAGTGTTAGAAAAATTAAATGTAACTTATATAAAAAAAAAATAATAGGTAACATAGCTAAATTTTAAAAATTTAGGGTCTCCTATTAACCAAGTGCATTTAATTTGGACTAGCTAGTCTTGATTTAATTTATTAGGTTTTGCAAATTTTGCTTATGTAATTGTTAGACAAATTTTAACAACTAAAAAAAAAAGAAGTGACATAGCTATATGTCACTTAAATTTAGGGTCCCCTAGCAACCTAGTGCATTTAATTTGGACTAGGTAGTCTTAATTTAGTTTATTAGCTAGGTTTTACAAATTTAGCTTATATAATTGTTAAAACTTTTTTTATTTTTTATTTTTTTTTTATTTTTTATTTTTTTAAAAACAAGTGACATAGCTATATGTTACTTAAATTTAGGGTCCCCTAGCAACCTAGTGCATTTAATTTGGACTAGCTAGTCTTAATTTAGTTTATTAGCTACGTTTTGCAAATTTAGCTTATGTAATTGTTAGATTTTTTTTTTTTTTTAAACAAGTGACATAGCTATATGTCACCTAAATTTAGGGTCCCCTAACAACCAAGTGCATTTAATTTGGACTAGCTAGTCATAATTTAGTTTATTAGCTAGGTTTTGCAAATTTATTTTATGTAATTGTTAGAAAAATTTTAAAACTTGTAAAAAAAAAAAAAACATCACGTAACCTAGATATATATATATATATATATATTTTTTTTTTAATTTATGGTTCCCTATCTACCAAGTGCATTTAAGTTTATGATAATTAATTCAGGGTCCATTAATGCATGACGTGTATGTGTTTAGGGTAATTATTATATATTATTTGTTTCTACTCTATGTAGTAACACTATTGACAAGAGTTGGATGAAGAAGTCTAGGGGTACGAAGGAATAGAGAGACGGATGTAGATCGTTTGTGGACTTCGCAGTTAGGAACTGTGACACTCCAGACAAACTTATTGTGTGTCCTGTAAGAGGTGTCGCTGTAACAGGAGACACCCCCTAGGTTTGGTATACGACCACTTGACAGGGGGGAAAGGAATGTGGCCCCAATACAAAGATTGGATTTATCATGGCGAAAGGCTTCTACGAGCTCCTGTTAAAGGCTCGAATTCAACACGTCCAGCCACAGCTGCGGGTGTAAGCACTAAACAGGGTGAAAATATGCACGCCATGTTGCATGATGCATTCGGCATGCACGAAGTCAGAGTTGACAACAGTGAGCCTTGGGTTGAGGTGCATGGTGAGGAAGAGCACATTGTGCATGACGAAGCTGATGGAGGTGGTGTATGAAAGTACGAGGAATTGCTTAAAAAGGTAGACAATCCGTTTCATGATAAGACCCAACATAGCAAGCTGAGTGCTACTGTACATTTGTACAATTTGAAGTGTGTGGATGGAGTTAGTAACATGATATTCTCGTGTTTCCTCGAGTTCATCAATCAGTTGCTGCCTGCAGATGATGGAGCTTTGCTAGTTAATACATATCAGGCCAAACGGTTTCTAAGGGACATGGGACTCGGATATGAGAAAATTTTGGCTTGTCACAATGATTGTATGTTGTTTTGGAAGGGCAATAAGGAGTTAGATTTATGTGTTAAATGTGGAAAATCTAAGTGGAAGGACGAAATTCATTTGGAAGAGGATGGACACCCCATATCGTCGAGTAAAAGACGTCTGATCAAGGTGTTTTGGTGGTTTCCAATCATACCATGACTACAGAAGTTGTTTATGTTAGAGCATATTGCACCCTATATGAGGTGGCATGCAGAAGGCCACACTAAGGATGACGTAATTAGGCATCCGGCCGACGGCGAAGCATGAAAGTCATTCGACAATTTATATTCGAAGTTTTCAGCAGACAGCAGAAATGTAAGACTTGACCGAACCTCGAATGGATTTAATCCTTTTGGGAACATGAGCACATCCCACAGTACTTGGCTTCTAATGCTTGTATCGTACAACTTACCACCTTGGATATGTATGAAACAAGCATCTTTCATATTATTCTTGATTATTCTAGGCTCAAGTTCACCTGAAATGGATATAGATGTCTACATGCAACCCTTAATTGAGGAATTATAGGAACTATGAAATGTGGGGGTACGAACATTTGATGTCTCCCTGAAAAAGAATTTTATGCTCTGAGCACAATTGATGTGGACAATTAATGATTTCCTGGCATAAGCGGACTTGTCTGGGTGGCCTATCAGGGGTGGAAAGGCATGCGCTTGCTGTATGCATGCAACAAGGTCTAGATGGTTAAAACACGAAAATAAATTTTGCTTTATGGGGCATAGGCGATACTTGCCCATGGATCATCCGTGGAGGTGGAATAAAAGGATATTTGACGGTAACCAAGAACTAGAATGTGCCCCCAATGTCCTAGATGGAGATGAAATCATGAGGTGGCATAAAAGAATATTTGACGGTAACCAAGAACTAGAATGTACCCCCAATGTCCCAGATGGAGATGAAATCATGAAATAGTTAGAAGGGATGGTATTTGGGGATGAGAGCGCCGGTAAGTCAAAGTCCGTTGATAAATCACATGCAAAGAAAAAGAGGACTGATAATGTATTGTGGAAGAAGAAAAGCATTTTCTTTCGATTGCCGTACTGGAAGGATAATTTATTGTAGCACAACCTTGATGTCATGCACATAAAGAAAAATGTGATGGACAATATAATAGGCATAATACTCGACATTAAGGGAAAAATGAAGGACAACCTTCAAGCCCCTAAAGACTTGCAAGAAATGGGTTTGAGACATACACTTCATCCTTTCACGGGCGATGATGGGAGAATCTATATGCCACATGCTTGCCACACGATGTTGAATGAGGATAAAACTAGTTTCTTGAAAGTGCTTCGAAATGTAAGGGTGCCAGACGGATATGCCTCGAATATTTTCCGATGTGTAAAACTTAAGGAACGGACAATATCAGGTTTGAAGAGTCATGACAGTCACGTATTGATGCAACAACTTCTCCTGATTGCATTGCATGGATCACTGCTAGGTAACGTGGTTAGACCTCTGGTTGAGATGTCTGCGTTCTTCAGGGGCATATGTTCAATGGCATTGACACAAGAGGATATGACCCAACTTGAGGCTGACATTTATATCACTCTGTGCAAGATGGAACAAGTATTTCCCCCCCAGGTTTTTCACCAGCATGGTTCACGTTGTCATGCATCTTGTCCGTGAATGCCGACTTGGTGGACCGGTATAGTATAGGTGGATTGTTAAGTGCCAAAATATTCATATTTTAGCCCTTAAACTTATATGTGTTAATTCCTTAAGTGTCATTAATTTATGCTATTTTAGTTCTTTTATGTGTTTTCCATGCTTTTATAGGCTTTGGAAGAGGAGGAAGTAAATCTGGAAGATTTGGGCTCAAAGAGAGAATTTGGGAAAAGTTGGAGTTCCTGGCAATGCGATCGAGCGCACTACCAGAGAGGACAAGCAGCGAGTGCAGCCATGTGCAATCGTGTGCACAACAGAAGAGTCTCGACCGCAGACGTGCAATCGAGCGCACACGGGCTGTGATCGATTGCACCCGTGCGCTGGTGACACATCAGAGGCGGCCAGACTCCCTCTCCTTCCATAGTAGGGTTTTCCAAGTCCCACTTGTAATAGGACTAAAACCCTACGAATTTTCTAGGTTTACTAGTATGTCAAGGACTTCTAAATGCCTATAAATAGACCTTTTACCTTCTAAGAATAGGTGTGGAGAAAGAGGCACAAGCTCTGAAAAGGAACTGAACGCTAGATCAAGAAGAGTTTGGGTTTTTCTTCTCTTCCACCTTTTATTTTTGTTATGTAGTTTATATTTTAACTAGGGCTCGATTGAAGCCCTAGTCATGTCTTTTTAGGATTGCAATATTGGCACCTTTGCTACAATTATATTTTGGTGTATTTAACTTGAATAATTCCTATTATCTTGTATTCCTCATATGTGTTTGCTTGATCAACCTATGCATGTGGTATGGACTAGTTAATTAAATCAATTTGGATGATCGAGTCCTGGGTTTAATAAGAGTAACAAAAGAAATCCACACCGGGTTCTTGGGTTAATCAACATGGAGAACCGGGAGTAGACACCCATGCCCTAGGCCTCATGTGTTTGTCGATTTTCACAAATTTACGCTTTCTTAAAGAACAACTTAGTAGACACCCATGCTAAATCTTTTAAGAAAGAAAAGAATTAGAGTAGACACCCATGCCTAATTCGTTACTTAGGGAAATCAAAAGCTTAAGGAGTAGACACCCATACCCTTAGGTTGGCAAACATTAAATATTCATAATATGATTAGATCATTGGCATATTGCTATGTTATCGAAATATGCTTAGCGGCGGATATCAAAGCCCTACTTTTTATTATGATCAACTCAGAATCAATCTTTGTTTTGTTTTATTTACGAAATTTATTTTAAGCAAAATTTAGCAATCCTCGTGGGAATGATCTCGTACTTGCACCATATACTACAATATTGATCTTGAGGACTTGCGAGTAAAACGTACAATTATTTGGCTATTAATTTAGGTAGACATTTGCACAACATGGATGTATCCGGGAGAGAGGTAAAATTTCGCTTAAAAAATTAAAATATAAATTTTGTTGCCCTATATTTATTTAAAAACAATTACTAAATGCAATGATTAACTGGTTTTGATATATAGGAGCCTTGGGGGGTTCAAATCTATTGTGCCCAATAAAGCATCTCTTGAGAGCTGCATTGCAAAGGGCTACATAGCAACCGAGTTGGCGACGTTCTGCTCGATGTATTTAGAGAACGCATCGACAATAGGCCGCAACGAAACCCGGATGGGTCTAAAGGGGCAGGAACACGAGTCGTCCTTGACCAACTCACATTGACACAGATTCACCGTTATATTATGTTTAACTCAGATGAGTTCATCCAATTGCAGATGTGAGTATTGTATAATAAAAATATGCATGTTCATATCATGCCACACTATTAGTTGTGAATTATAATTAATGGATTTAATTTCAAAATGCAGGATGCATAAGGATTCGATTAGGCAAACTGCAAACAGGCGGCGAACGAAGGACGATCAGTTGGAAACCCAACATTTTGAGCATTTTTGCGATTGGTACCATGACTATGTAAGACTAATGTCATGCACACCTAGTAAATTCTAAAATATTTCCTCACCGCACTAACTACACTTCATCATTGTATATGACTCGTAGGTTGATTGTTTGGACGATCAACGTAGGAAGGATATGGGTGACAAACTAGTAATGCATTGTAGATGGCCGATGATCTTAGTAGTCTAATATAACAGATATATGGTCAACGGCAAGTTCTTTCGCACTGTCGCATATGATGTGGGAAAGATGTCTCAGAATAGTGGCGTGTGCGTGCCGACTGTTGATGGCAAAACATACTATGGGAAGATAACTCAAATACTTGAGGTGGAGTATTACGACAGGACGAAGTATGTTATGTTCAAGTGTGATTGGGCAGACAACACAAGGGACAAGGGATACAAGGTGGACGGGTATGGCCTAATGCTTGTCAACTTCAAAAACCTTGTCCATAGATGGGAGCTGATTAGTGATGAGCCGTATGTACTAATTTCCCAAGTGGAACAAGTTTTTTACGTCGAAGATGAAAGGAACCCAGATTGGGCTTATGCTGTGAGGACTAAACTTAGAAACGTCTACAACATTGGTTAGGGTCAAGGGCCTTATGATGATCATGCCAACTATCACGAGAGTGAGCCACTCCTATTAAACAATAGTCACCAGTACGATCCGCATGATGATATCCAATACATCCGACTCGACTTAGCACCAATCGAAGCGTATGTCATTCCATACGAATTAAATATTGTACATTGATTGGTTTGTTGTTATTTATTTGTACATTGATTGTCAATTGTTCAATATATAAGCGGTGAATATTTCTTACACTATACACATAACTAATTGGGCGCGTGGTGTATTTCGCAGGTTGATATGAGTACTCGGGGGAAGACAAGAGGACAGAGGGTACAATCTTCTGGGCGAAAAACTACGGGTGACCATGGGTTGAGATTGCATCATGACCTTACTGACAGTGAGTCATAGGAAGCTGCTATGCTTCTAAGGCAGCAATAAGGGTATCAACCGATATTTTTAGAGCATGTGGAAGGGAAGGCACCTGCGAGAGACGATTATGTCTTTGACATTCCCGACTCTTCAATTGATTTAGGCCCGAATTTTTCTGACCCATCCTGTCTGACAGGCCTTACCCAGCTAGGGCATCGATATGAGCCTACTCCTCGCGACCCGGACGAATCCCCATGTTTGCTATCCCCGCCACCCACATTGACCTAGCTGGGTTTATTGCCGCACGACTATTTTGATCGGCCGCCACACAGCTGTGCCTGTGTGGATGATAGTGAGACACAGGCCCCCAATGACTTGGATGATGGGACAGGTAACGCGCACGGTTAGCAGCACGATGACCCAGCTTGGCCAGTATTGGTTGTTGACCAGGTTCGGGCAATAGGTATGTATGTATGCTATTCGGAACCATAAATATGTACATATTTACACATGATGGTACATGTAGTTAGTACATAAATTCAAGTAATATATGTTTCACCATTTGTGTGTTAATTAAACATCATTACAGATCGCGAGGATAAATTTGAAGTGTTGACCGTAAATGACTCGCACAAGTTGTGGGACATTCCCGATGGAAAAAAGATCTTCATGGAGTATAATGGCGCGTGGCAGCCCGTAGGACGAAGCGAGGGAAAATTTAGACAGATGATGGGCAACATTGTCAAGAGCGGTTCCTTTATCAAGCTATTTAACGATTAGAAGGAGGTACTAGAAAATACGAAGGAGGATTTATTTGAGTCATTGATGGTAAGTGTAGATTAGATGTTCTTAATTTATGATATGTAGCATTTGTGTATTAAATTTTGTAAAATAACCAGCGCTTTAATACCCCAATTTTTAACTAATGCAAAATCACTTCTACATCATGCCTGGGTCCGATATGGCGGCAATAAAAAAGGACGCATTCAGATACATGGGCGAGAAGTTGAAGCTTTTGAGGCACAAGTTAAAGAATAAGCTCAACATTCAGTTCGACGATACTCCTGCGAGAGTGGAGGTGAGAATGGGGTAGACCATTGCAAAGTACAACCCCGCAGATGTGGAAAAATTGTTGGTGAAATGGTTTGATCCCACTGATCAAGTAGGTCACAATTTCAAACTATTTGTGTTTCTAATAAGTGCTAAAATATTCATATTTTCAGCCCTTATCTTACATGTTTTAATCCTTTGGTTGTAGTTAATTAGGCCATTTTAATTCCTTTTTGTGTTTTTGATGTTTTTACAGGCTTTTGGAAGAAAGTGAAGTAAAACTGGGTGATTTAGGCTCAAAAAGAGAAGATGAAAAAATTGGAGCTCCCTGGTACTGCGATCGAGCGCAATACCAGAAAAGATACTGTGTGAGCCAGGCCAGGAGCGATCGAGCGCAGGCCAAAAGAAGGATCGATCGCAGACGGGCTGCGATCCGTCTGCGATCGAGCGCACCCGTGCGCAGGAGGCATTCCAAGTGGCGGCTATAATGTCCCTATTTCCATATTAGGGTTTTTCAAACTCCAAATTGTAATAGGATTGTTTAGGGTTTACTACTTTTCCAAGGACTTCTAAAGCCTATAAAAAGACTCCTAAGCCTTTAGAATAAAGGGGCTTGGAGAAGGGAGAAGAATAGGAGCTCTCAAGTCAAGTCTCGGGTTTATTCTTTCCTTTCTTTTCTTTTATTTTATGAAGATGTTTAACATCAACTCTATGTGTAGCTAATTTACTTAGTAAGGCTAGATTGAAGCCCTAGTTATGTTAAATTAATATTTCAATATTGGTGCCTTGTGATGATCATGTTGTACTATTTAACTTGATTAATACCTGCTTGCATGAATTCCTCATATGTGTATGCCTGATCAACATGTGCATGTGGTATGGACTTGTGTTAGTTAGATCAATTTGGATGACCGATTCCTGGGTTTAACTTGAGAAACAAAAGAATCCACACCGCGATTCTTGGGTTAATCAACATGGGGAACCGGGAGTATACACCCATGCCCTAGGCCCCGTGTGTTTGCCGATTTCCATAGAACATATGCTTTTCTAAAGAACAACTTAATATATACCATGCTAAATCCTTTAGGAAAGAAAAGAGTTAGAGTATACACCCATGCCTAACTCGTTGCTTAGGAAAATCAATAACTTAAGGAGAATACACCCATGCCCTTAGGTTGGCAAATATTAAAGATGCATAACTTGATCAAATTGAAATACTAGTTTAATATAATTAGCGGTGGATATCAAAGCCTTACCCTTTGTTATCATCACATCAACAATCAATTTTATTTTGCTTTTGCTTAAGGAATCTACTTTTAAACATAAATTCAGCAATCCTCGTGGGAATAATCCTGTACTTGTACCTTATACTACCATGTTGACCTTGTGCACTTGCAGGTAAAACATACAATTATTTACCTATTAATTTAGGTAGATTTTTGAAGCACAGTTTCGTTAATTGTAATTGTTATATTGCTCAACTATTAATAACATCTACATGTTGTGTTCGTAGGAATATGCTCAGCACATGAGAGACATACGAGCACGAAATCAAACACCACACTACACCGGCTCGAAGAGCTTCGCAAGGGTGTCACATGAGAACGTACTACTCTAATTTACCATATGTATATGTATATGTCATATATTGCGTAATATATATACAAACGTTTTAGTAATGGTTTGAACTCATTGAAACTTTGGGTAGGGCTCCTACGCGAGTGATGAATTACATCAAGACCCATAGAAAGAAAGATGGTAGTTCCTCAAATCCGGTGGTCGCAGAGAGAATTGTAAGTTCCTTACACCTTGTCATGAATTTTTATTTATGTATTAACTTATTGAGGCTAAACAATTATATATATAATGATGATCATGTGTAATGTAACGTACGGCATAGATGGAGGAGCTATTGGAAACTGACCCTGCGGAATTGGTAGATGGGCCCCAGGGGATGATTTGGTGGACACTGAACAACGCATATGCCCAGGTGCACGACAATAAGCCTAAATATGCGGGATGTGTTCGAGGGGTCAGTAAGAATATTCTGCCTGTGCACGGCAACATCCACTCATATTATACACTGTCTCAAGCATGGTCGTAGAACCTTGATGGATCGATGGTTTCACGTGTTGAACTTGAAAGAGCCATTGAAGCAGAGGGAGAAGCACAAGGAGCAGATGGATGCGATGCTGGCCTAGCAGAGGGAGGAGATTATTGTGATGGTAACCGCGCAGGTGACTGAGCAGATGGCTGTACAGATGGCTTCGCAGTTGGCCTTGCAGATTGCTACGCAGATGGCGGCGTATGAGGCCTGGTTTCGCAACCTTGAGGGCTCGAGACATATGAGCTCCGAGCCGGAGGTGATGACTGTTCATGTGATTGTGAGATCGTTAGTGGATAGCCGATTAGGTAACACTATATTCTTATTGTTTCTCTTTTAGTAACACGATTATCTTGACTATCATTTAAATGGGTAGTAATTTTGTTTGATAGATAAACTTTGTTCGTATCTTTATGTGACACATGCATCTATATAACACAATTGCAACGTAATATGTGTAGATGACGTAAGAGTAGAAGCTGAGGATGATGATCACAATGAAAGCCAACACCGGACGCCGGTTGGACAAAAGTTTCGTTTGTCAAGACATTACACCCGTCGTTTAGTAACCCTATGAGTATATATATGACTTAATAAAAATGTAATATATAATAATTGAATAGCGTATATACTTAACTCAAAATAATCTACTTTGTTGTTCTTGGTTGGTTTGGTTGTGGTTGGAGCTTTGCATATTTAATCTTACCATATTTGTTGAAGCCGCCTCATTGAATAAACATACATATAGATGTATATGTGTTTGTGCGTAGGTTGTGTAGATATATATGTTGAAGTTGTTTAGGCGACAATCATTCGATTTGTTAAACCTGAATATGATTGAGTATGATGAATTTACTTGGACGTTGCTCATCTCTTAGGACATGATAAGATTCTATCACAAGTGTCAATTTGCTGATTGATTGTTTGTTTTATCATTTGCAGTTAGTGCGGAGAAGTCGGGAAATAATGATCATGATGATGTTCACTCGGATTTCGTTGGACTAGTGTTTGTTTGATAGTTTTTTGTGTATAACTTAAGACTTAAGTTAAGTTTTTTGCATTCGTGTATAACGTAAGTTGTATTGTATTTCCTATGTTTTGTTGATGTATATATATTTATAGTTGGATTATTTGTGATAGGTATCGGTTGTGATATATATTTGTGGTAGTTGGATTATATATATATATATATATATATAGTTGGATTATTATATTTAGATTGATGGATAGTTTGCGATAGGTTATGAAAGTTAGGTTAATGTAACTCGTATATCAGGTGGCGGCTCCTAAATTCGGGTATAACGACCCGAGAAAATGAGAAATTTTTTTTCTTGCCACAAATGGTGACGTGTCATAGTATTTAACACGTCACCTTAAGGTGACGTGTTATATGTAAATGTTACCAAAATTTTGTAACGTGTCAATTATGATACGTTACCATTTGGTAACGTGTCATGACATGTTACAAAATTTTTGTAATGTGTTAAACTTAGCACGTTACCAAAGAAGGTGACGTGTCATTATGTCACGTTGATAACGTGTCAAGTTTAACACACTACAAAAATATTGGCAACGTGTCAAAACTAACACGTTACTAAATGGTAACTTGTCAATTATGACACGTTACCAAAATAGTGGTAACGTGTCAAAACTAACATGTAACTAAATGGTAACGTGTCAAAATATGACACGTTACTACATTTCTAGTAGTTTTGACCAATTTTGTAACCCGTCAAACACGTTACCATTGACACGTCACTAACCATTAGTAATGTGTTAACACCCTTGACACGTCACTAACGGTCCGTGACAAAAAATATATATTTTTGTAGTGTACCATTGGTTCAATAGTGATCTATTGCAAATCTAATAATGATTTTAAAAGTTAGGTCAAGGAGTGTGGAAGTGGAAGTTTGGGAGTGTGTAACATTTTCTTTTGGATTTAGCTTAAGTGATCCAAGAAAACTATAGTATATTTGTTGTAATTTTTTCAATTGTTCATATTTAATTTCAAGTTTTTTGTGAGAAAGAGAGAGAGTGAAATCAAATGTGGATCATTGAAAAACTATAGCACATCTACTGTAGTTATTTTACATCACCTTAACCAAATTCGGTATCAAAGAGCACACCGCATAAGCAGAGAAACTAATAGCTTTTGTTTTTTCTTTATTTTTGGATCATAGGAGAGAGAATTTTTTTGTTTCTCGTTGGAGGAGCTGCACCAAGAGAAAAATAGAAGAAATAATTGATAGTGAGTGCCAGACAATGAGAGAGAGTGAGAGTGAAACCTATCGTTTGTTCTAGTAAAAGAGAATTTTGTCACTCTATTTTCTCATATGGAGAAGAATCAATCTTCTTCTTCTTCTTCTTCTTCTTCTTTTTTGTTTTTTTTTTTTTTGTGAAAGTGAGATTTATGTGTATTTGGAATGTTCACTTCTAAGTATTTTCTCTTCACTATTTTTTCGTGATCACTTCTACATATGGACGTGTACCTCACATTGAGAGAACTATGTAAATTTTGTTGTTCTTTTGTGTGATTGTTTTGTTTATTTATCGTAATTGTGGTCTTTTGCACAACAAGTGGTACTAAAGCCAAGTTCGGTATTCCGGTCAACTACCGTAAACATGGGGAGCACTGAGTATGAAGTGAAGAAGTTTAAAGGTAAAAACGACTTCTGCTTTGGCAAAGAAGGATGAAAGATCATTTGATTTAACAAGGAGTTTGTAAATGTCTTATTAGGAAAGACGAAGAAACCTCAGAAGATGGGTGATGAGGAGTGGGAGAGATGGATGTTAAGGCTACCTGTACGATCCATCTTGTTAGGTTTTAGGTTGGCCAAATTCAATGACTTGTCTTGTAATGTCTTTATTGTTGTTGTCCTTCTTTGTGTGTTTAAAACTTTGGGAAATAGATTTTAGGCTCTTAGAGGCTGATTGAAGAAGTCACTGTTTTCCCATCAGAAGCCCCATCAGAACGAGACATGTAACGGGGAGTTATTGGTTTCTCGTCAGAAGCTGTGTCAAGACGAGGATGTGACGGGAGTGAAGATGAAGCTACTATTTTCTCGTCAGGAACCTCGTTAGAATGGGACATGTGATGAGACCATAGCTAAAGCTACTGTTTTCTTGTTAGGAATCGCGTTAGGATGGGACATGTAACAGGACCAATGTTAAAGCTACTCATTAGGACGTGGGTTGTTTCAGCTCTACAAATCTGGCCTTCACGTCATAATGAGAAAGTGTCGGGACAAGATGTGATGATGAAAATATCTTCATATTTAAGGATTTTGCTGCTTTGTTTTCAGTAGACTTTTTGGCGAGGATTTTTCTCTGTGTAGTCTCAAAGTTTCTCATTGGGTGTTGTGTCTTGGGAGTCTTTGTTCAAGAGAGAACGTGATATAGCCTTGGGTTGTCCATTGCTCTTGATTGTTGGCGTGTTGCCTTGTTTGTTCATCCATACAAAGATTGTGGGTTTCGTGAGCTTGAAGAAAGAAGTCTACCGAAGGGTCGATGAGAAGATGCACTCCGTGAATATGGTCAGGATGGAGACAAGCTTGGAAAATTGTTGTTCTTACTAAGTCTAGAGGTCCTCAAGGTTGTGAGTATCGTCTAATCTGTAACTCCAAATTTTCATTTAGTGATTTCCCGGTTTTGATTGCCCCAAAATGGTTTTTACCTTTGATGTGTTCAAAGGGTTTTCCACTTCGTAAACAAATTTTTTTGTTGTGGCTGTGTGGATGTTTCTATATCTGTGATTGATTTAATATTGAGCATATCTTTTTAATTTGGTTATCTAAATTGCTTAAGCGTTTGTTTTGGGTGTAGAACACGATTCGTGTGTTTTATCAATTGGTATCAGAGTGGGTTCACTCATGTTTGGACAAAGGTCATGAGTGTGTTTCTTAACCCCCTTTTGTTATGGGTTCTTCTCAATCTCATGTGCGTTCTTTGTGTAAGAGAAATAATAAGATCAAGAAAGATGAGGATTATTTGAGGAGGGATAAAGAGTCTAGTGTGGATAACACACTTGACCATAGTGAGTCATTTCATGATGATTATGAAGAGCAGATGAACTTTCTAGCAGATGACATTAACCTTTTTAATTTTTGCACGAAATTACAAAAGATGAATGTTTTGTCTAATAAAATGATTAAGGACTGAGGATGAAAATGAATCTTTGCTTGTTAAATTTTTTGATTCAAATGCTTTGGTTGATGCTTTAAAGTCTGATAATTCAATGCTTCTGGATAAGGTTAAATTTCTTGAGAATGAATTGATAGAGTCTAAAGAATCCTTACTTGTTGAATTATTTGATTCACATTTCTTGCATGGGCTCTTAACTTCTGAGAATTCTAGGTTGAATGAGAATGTTAACTCCCTTGAAAGCAAGCTTGTTGAAATATCACACATTGAGTTGGTTGGGGAGACTAATCTCCAAGAAGCGTTTAATCAACTTCTCATGAAGTTGAAGAAGGTTGAGATTGGAAAGAAATCTTTGGTGGTTAAATTGCATGATGTGGGTGTTGTTAATGATTCCTTGAAACATGAGAACTTGATGCTTGTAGAAATAGTTAAATCTCTTGAAGATATTTGATTACATGAATTGTGCAGCTCTTCTAATGATAATCTTGATTGTATCCTGAGTTCCAAGAAAACCTTCGAAAACAAGTGTGAGCTTAATTCTATTAAAATTGCTTCCACTCCGAAAACCACACTTGTCAACAAAGGAAAAATGATTTTTTCTCCTTCTCTATGTGTTGATGACATTTGCCCTCCTTGCAAATAAGGGTAAGAGGGTTGGTATTGACCCTTGTGTGACTAAATCTAAGTCTAGGTATGTTCCTCCTCATAGGAGACAAGCTTATCAAAAGTTTGTTCCTGCTTGCCGTCACTGTGGCAAAGTTGGTCATATTCGACCAAATTGTTTCTTGTTGAGGCCCCCTATAGTTTTTAATGGTCCTAGTCCTTGTTCTAGGAAGTTGAATAAGGGAAAGAAAGTCTTAGAGTCGGTTGGACCTAAGGTTGTAGGCCAAGGGAAAAAGGTTTGGATTCCCTTGAAGTCTAAGGTTGAGGGTGTTGACCCTCCTAGAAGACACCCTTCACCAAAGTTTGTCCCTGCGAGCTGCCAATGTGGCAAAGTAGGTCACATTAGAGCTCATTGTCATTTGCTTAAGTCTAAGAGACTTAAGAAAGAGATCATTCCACCTAGGATGGATTTGGAGAGTCTTCTCTCCGTGGTGAGAGATGTTTCCCTTAGGTTGGATAAGTTGGAAGGTGGTTGGACTATTCCTAGGGGGAAAATGTATAAGTCCAAGGAGGTGGAAATCCCTCACCCATTGAGAGGGAGTGATAGAATCCCTACCTAGGGTAAGTGGTTTGGGCATGCCTAGGGTTGAGCTTTATGCTTTTGTTCATGCATCCTAGGACATGCATTTTTTTTTTCTTTGCATATCATTGTAGTTTGAGTCTTTTGTTTGCATTGCATTTTTGTGTGCATGTGTGTGTGTTTTTTTTTGTGAAAGAAAATGCGAGAAGACCTTGTTTCTTTAAATGCACTTTTAAAGCTCCCAAATTTCCTTTTTTCATTCATTGATTGGTTCACTTATCATGTCATAGTGTGTACCTTCTTACTTGGAAATTGATGTATATGATGGTTGTGTTTAAATGTGTGTGTTTAATTGTTCATAATGGCTTGTCTAAGCATTGTCATCTTCTTTGTACACTTTCTCACAAGCTTGTGGTAACTACATGTGCTAGTTTTGGTATATACGCTTGTGGAAAAATTTGATTCACCCTAGTTCAAATTGACCCTGCGAGTCGAACTTGAGGCATAAATTTTCATGACATCCCCTCTTTCAATGACAAGCGAAATATGATCAAAGATCAACTGTTTATCAAATTTTTGACTAAACATATACTTAGAAATTTGCTTTTGAAGTCCTTATAGAAAGAGCCGGTGTCAAATCATTGCGGAAAAAAGGTGAAACACCTATGGGATTCAAATTGTAAAACTTTCTTTGGACAATTGAAGAGGAATGGGTGCGTGACTTTTTGTTGAAACCCAAGGAAAAAGGGTTTGACCTTTGTACTAAAGGATTTTTTTTTTTTTTTTGGATTAGATGTTTTTTACCTCTTTACTATTAAGTGCGAAAATATTCATATTTTAGCCCTTAACTTATATTTGTTAATTCTTTAGTTTTGTTAGTTTATGCTATTTTTGTTCTTTTATGTGTTTTCTGTTTTTTTTTGTAGGCTTTTGGAAGAAAAGAAAGCATTTTTGGAAGTCTGGGGCTTAAAGCGCAAAATTGGGAAAAGCTAGAGGTTCTGGCAGTGCAATCGGTTGCAGGTCCCTTGCGATCGAGTACACTACAAGAGGACATCAAGACGAGCGCAAGGCATGCGCTCGTGCGCACAAGAAGCAGCCTCGATTGCATTTGTGGTCGAGCGCCCAATACAGGAGATCGATTGCAGTCCGGCGATCGATCGTAGGGGACCTGCGATCGAGCGCACCTGTGCATGAGGAGCAAGTCAGCAATGCCCTATTCCGAAAAGTCCTCCTTTTCAACCCTTCAAAACCCTAGGTGACTTAGAACGCAAAAGCTGCAATTTCTAGGGTTTCTAGAGTGTTCCTAAGGCATATAAATAGACCCTTAAGCCTTTAGAATAAACACAACAATTTCCAAAGAGAAGAATTGGAGCTCTTCAAGTTCAAGTTTCAGGTTTATTCTTTTGCTTTCTATTTTGTTTTATGAAGATGTTTAACATCAAACTCATTTGTAACTAAACTACTTAGTAGGGCTAGATTGAAGCCCTAATTATATTTATTTAATATTTCAATATTGGCGCCTTTGTGAGAATCATATTGTGATGCTTAACTTGATTAATTCCTGTTTTATTGAATTTCTCATATGTGTTTGCCTGATCAACATATGCATGTGGTATGGATTAGTTAATTAAATTAATTTAGATGATCGAGTCCTGGGTTTAATAAGAGTAACAAAAGAAATCCACACCGGGTTCTTGGGTTAATCAACATGGAGAACCGGGAGTAGACACCCATGCCGTAGGCCTCATGTGTTTGTCGATTTCCATAGATTTATGCTTTCTTAAAGAACAACTTAGTAGACACCCATGTTAAATCCTTTAAGAAAGAAAAAAAAAATAGAGTAGACACCCATGCCTAATTCGTTGCTTAGGGAAATTAAAAGCTTAAGGAGTAGACATCCATACCCTTAGGTTGACAAACATTAAGTGTTCGTAATATGATTGAATTATTGGCATATTATCTAAGTATGATAGTGGTGGATATCAATCCCCCACCTTTTATTATTATCAACTCAAAATCAATCTTTGTTTAGTTTTACTTACGTAATTTATTTTAAGCAAAATTTAGCAATCCTCGTGGGAATGATCTCGTACTTACACTCTATGCTACTGCTTTGACCTTGTCACTTGCGAGTTAAACGTACAATTATTTGCCTATTAATTTAGGTGGATATTTGCACAACACTTACTTATGTAAGTTTGTGTCCTCGCTTGTGGGATTTGTCACACACAATACTTGACATGCCTTAGCCTTTCCATTTCTACAATTGCATTGAATCTATTGACAAAGCATCTTGTTTTGTGGAATTTTGTGCACTTTGGTACACATTGTGATGAGGATTGGTGCTCTTTTTCTTTTGATTGCCATAAGTTTGATTTTGAATATCTTTAAAAGTGTCATGTGCATTTCTTAGTAAGTTGCTTTTGGAAACATGTTTGAGACGTGTCTCTCCTCAATTTTGGTCTCTCTCTCTCTCACAAAAAGATTTGTTGGAATTACAAAACCTTTTTGTTGATTATGTGTTTCTTTGTGCATGCATTTAGAGTTGTCATCTTGTTTTGCATCTCTTTTCATGCTTTTTTGGTTTTAGGTTTGCATTTGTTGATTTCGTAAGGTTTACAAACTCAATATTGAAGACTTGATGATCTTTGGTTCTCTTATTCTTGAGTTTGTATTCTTTCCAGCATTGCATTCTAGGAGTTGCTAGTGTGCATTAGGTTTTCAATTTCACTAACTTAGGTTTTTGGTTTAGTGTGTGGTGTATGTGTTGAACTTCATTCATTCTAGTTTAACACATGCTTCATATGCTCTCATTTTTTGATCATCTCATTTTCATGCATTCCCTCCTAAATTTGGTGAGTGGGTTTGAGGTTGGGAGGTTGTCACACTTAGGGTTGTCTTGACCTTAGTTGTGGTTGTCCACACACATGCACTCTTGTAGTTTCAAGTTTGTGTATCACCCTTGCTTAGGTGATTGAAGTATTTTGTGATTGCATTATGTTGTGTCTTTGCTTGGCTCTAGCTTTTATTCTTCTTGCCTATCACATGCTTGTTGTTCCTTTGATAATGTTGTTGAAATTTGGATGAACCTTTGGTTATTCACTTTCAATATTTGGGATCTTTATTTTGTGTAATGCATATGCTTTGTTCTTTGATTTGATTTTGTTTTGTGCACTTGTCTTTTGTTTTTGGATGAATTTGGTGCTCTTTGATTCACATGCTTATGTATTTCGGATGTAGGGTTGGAAGTTCATTCTTTTGACTCGCACATGGTGCTTGATTGTAGGTTCTTCAAATCTTAACATGTTTGGTTATTTTGAGTGTTTTGACAATATGTTAACTTGATTACTTGCTTCCTCCCTTTACATATTCCTGTTATATGCGAAATTTATGACAATTGTCTTTTGATTGTGTTGAGAGATTGGAATTGGTCATTCACATGTTGTGATTGTGAGTTTGTGCCATTTTTAGAATATACTTGAGAGTTGCAAGTGCCATGATGGTTGTGGTCATGTTCTTTGTCTTTGCTTTCATGCATCTAAACCTTGTTTGGATGACTTGAATTGGGCATGTGAATAAAAGGTGGTTCTTTGAACTTGTTTGCATTTTTCATGAGCATAATTGAATTTACGACTCCCTCATGTTTGTGTTGTGTACTCATAATGGTTGTACCCCCCTAGTTTATACCTTCCAAGGATACAAGTTACGCCACTTGAGTTTCTTCCTTTGTCTTTTATGACAAATTGAGGAGAATGTGGTTTGTTGGAACACTTGTTAGGAAAATGTTGCTTATGTTAAGAGGGAATTAACATTAAAGCCGAGTTCCTTTTGTGATATCTTTCATATCTCTTATATTCTTTGGCATATTTTATGAGATATTTTAGCACTAAATGTTTCATGTCACATGCTTGTTTATATGTCGTTCTTCGTTTAATTATTTTAACATGTGTCATTGTTATTGTTGTTTTATTCTCTTTCCTTTTGGCCTATCAATTGAGTTATTGATATGGGGAGCGTGTGTTCCTTTATATATCCCTTTGTCCATTATGACAAAAAAGGGGGAGAAGTTGACTTGGTGGTTATGGGGTTAAATAAAATGATATCCATGTTTGGCATGATATTAATTGTTATTCCCCATATGTTTAATGGGTTTGTTTATGTGTTTTCAGAGAACAGTTACAATGCTCATCTTTGATCAACCTTAATCTCGTAGTGGTTTGTTAGGCTTGGGTGGGACTGTAAAATGTTGGTATTTACTTGTAATTGTTGTTGTCTCTGATGTATTTTGGGCTTTGTCATTGAATGGCCAAAGGGGGAGATTGTTAGGTTTTAGCTTGGGCTAATTCAATGACTTGTTTTGTAATTTCTTTATTGTTGTTGTCCTTCTTTGTGTGTTTAAAACTTTGGGAAATAGATTTTAGGCTCTCAGAGGTTGATTGAAGAAGTCACTATTTTCCCTTCAAAAGCCTTGTCAGAACGAGACATGTAACAGGGAGTTACTAGTTTCCCGTCAGGAGTGTCATCAGGATGGAACATGTAATGGGGAGTTACTATTTTCTCGTTGCACGCTGCGCTAGGAAGAGGATGTGACGGGAGTGAAGCAGAAGCTACTATTTTCTCGTCAAAAACCTCGTCAGAACATGACATGTGATGAGACCATAGTTGAAGCTACTGTTTTCATGTCAGGAACCGCGTCAGGACGGGACATGTAACACCCCAGTCTCATATTGGGAAGACGAGAAGAAGTCCACACAGAGTGGGTGGTTTATAAAGATAGTCATGTGTGCTAAGTCTCACATTTTCTAGTTACTAGGTGAAACTAGGCTTTATAATGAATTCTAGGAAAGCTCCAAATTAACTAGTCCTTTTGGGGAGATAGCGCAGATCCGGCTAGCGCTTTTCCCTGGGTCGTTACAAGTGGTATGGGCGCCACCAAGTAGTGCTAGGTCATGTGGTACTGGAGCACTACATGATGTGGCCCACATGAGGACGCTAGGAATTTAAGAGGGGGAGTTTTTAACACCCCGGTCCCATATTGGGAAGATAAGAAGAAACCCACATAGAGTGGGTAGTTTATAAAGATACTCATGGGTGCTAAGTTCCATATTGCCTAGTTATTAGGTGAAACTAGGCTTTATAATGAATTATAGGGAAGCTCCAAATTGACTAGTCGTTTTGGGGTAGTAGCACAGATGTGGCTAAAGTTTTTTCCTGGGTCATTACAAGTGGTATCAAAGCACCCATTTTGTAACACCCCGGTCCCATATTGGGAAGATGAGAAGAGGCCCACATAGAGTGAGTGGTTTATAAAGATAGTCATGGGTGCTAAGTCCCACATTGCCTAGTTATTAGCTGAAACTGGGCTTTATAATGAGTTCTAGGGAAGCTCCAAATTGACTAGTCCTTTTGGGGTAATAGTGCAGATGTGGCCAGCGTTTTTCCCTAGGTCGTTACAAATGGTATCAGAGCCACCTAGTAATGCCATGCCATGTGGTACTGGAGCACTGGATGATGTGGCCCTGGCGAGGACGTCAGAAATTTAAGAGAGGAAGTTTGTAACACCCCGATCCCATATTGGAAGATGAGAAGAAGCCCACACAGAGTGGGTGGTTTATAAAGATAGTCATGGATACTAAGTCCCCCATTGCCTAGTTACTAGGTGAAACTGGGCTTTATAATGAATTTTAGGGAAGCTCCAAATTGACTATTCCTTTTGGAGTAATAGCCAGATGTGTTTAGCACTTTTTCCTAGGTCGTTACAACACATGTAACGGGACCAATGTTGAAGCTACTGTTTTCTCGTCAGAGGCTGCATTAAGACGAGACAAGTGACAGAGATGAGACATTTGTTCTTCACGTCAGGACAAGATTGCTTTCTCGTTAGGATGTGGGTTGTTTCAGATCAACGAATCCGGCCTTCATGTTATAACTAGAAAGTGTCACTTTAAGACGTGATGACGGAAATGTCTTCATATTTAAGGATTTTTTTGCTCTGTTTTTAGTAGACTTTTTGGGTAGGATTTTTCTCAGTGCAGTCTTAAAGTTTCTCTTCGGGCGCTGTGTCCCAGGAGTATTTGTTCAAGAGAGGACATGTTATAGCCTTGGGCTGTCCTTTGCTCTTGATTGTTGGCATGTTGCCTTGTTCGTTCATCCATACAAAGATCGTGGGTTTCGTGAGCTTGAAGAAAGAAGTCTACCAAAGAATCGGTGAGGAGTTGCACTCCGTGAAGATGGTCAGGATGGAGACAAGTTGGGAAACTTGTTGTTCTTACTAAGTCTAGAGGTCCTCAAGGTTGTGAGTATCGTCTAGTCTGTAACTCTGAATCTTCATTTAGTGATTTCCTTGGTTTGGCTGTCCTGGAGTAGATTTTCCCTATGATGTGTTCAAATGGTTTTCCACTTCATAAACAAATCTTTGTGTTGTGCTTGTGTGGACGTTTCTATATCTGTGATTGATTTAATATTGAGCATAACTTTTTAATTTGGTTATCTAAATTGCTTATGCGTTTGTTTTAGTGGTAGAAGACGATCCTTGTGTTTTATCACATCTTAATTTGCCACTTGAAGTTATTAATAATGTGATTGATGAAGAGAATGTAGAGAAAATTTGGCAGAAATTAGAGTATTTATATGATGAAAAATTTGATGAATAACTTGTATGAATTATAGATTGAAGAAACTATAGATATTCTTGAGCATCTCGACAAGTTTAATATGTTGGATACATAGTTGTTAAACTTTGGAGTGAAGATTGAAGACTGAAGACGAAGATAAAGCGATACTTCAGCTGGCCTCACATCCACCTTCGTATGATCACCTGGTCACGACATTATTATTTGGGAAAGAAACTCTAGAGTTTGGAAGAGGTAATTGGAGCTCTTTTGTCACATAGGATAAGAAAAAAACATGTCAATTATTTTCGTACCCCAAATAATCACTATGTTGTAATTGGGGACTAATAAGTTTACCAAGTTCATTAGGGTTACTAGGTATTAGATGTTGACTTTTGGTTGTTGACTAAACGTTTGAAGCTTGTACCACGAACGTTAGATGCAAACCCTAGTGAAGAACGTTCAAGTATGGACTAGTGAATGTTCTCCCTTATCCTCATTCACAAATGTTCAATCATAGGCCACCGAGCGTTCGCTTGCAACCCTAAAATTGTTGGGATTGTTTATGTAAATTTCAAAAAATTTTCTTTTTATGCAGTGGAGTAAAACACAATCCCCAAGAGCTTTTACTATCAAGAGAAACATGTTTAGATCTAAAGGGCAAACATATAAGTTAGATTACTTACATGTCGTTTCGGCCTCTCCTAGGCATTGGGGAGTAGGAGTGTGAATTTGTTCTTCCCATGGTGTGGGGCTGAGTAGTTGAAGTTCCAATAAACTTGATAACTTCAAGTATGAGTCCATACTCATCTTATCTTCATTGCATTCTTCGTGTTCTTCATGAACTTGAAGAACATCTTTATATTTTTCATTGTATTCATAAGGAACCTCTTGATAACTTGTGAGTTCATTAAGGTCTTTAAGATCTTCAAATAGTTGGGGAGAATATTGCTCCATTAGATCTTCTCTTTGATGATTGAATATGACTATGAGTGTGGGCTCACAAATTTTTCTCAAGAACAAGAGAAAACTAGAAGCAAAACTTAGAAAGAGAAAATTCTCCCCAGGTCGTGTATTTACTCTTGTGGGAAAGTGATGTTGTGTTTTTGTTGTCACAAAATTACAAGCTTATGAATTGTTTTCGTGTTAATGTATTTTTGCTTCTCAATTGAACCTCTATTTATAATAATTTTGTCATAGGAGAAAAATAATTTTAAAAACCATGTGGGACTGGGATTAGAAATCCTAGTCCTAGCGGAAGTTGGCCATGGAGTATTTACACTCCTTGCCACTCCTCTAGTGGCCGGCCATGGGGAGAGATTATTATTCTCTCCCCATGCGGCTAGGGCTAAACCCTAGCCCACTCCCACTTAGTTTAGGTCTTGGGCTTGGGTTTTATCCTCAAGCCTGGATAAAACCCAATGCTCATTTCTCTTAACTTTGGCCATTGGATTTAATTTCATTAAGCCCAAAGTTTATTTACAAGCCTAAAGAATTAAAATCATAAGCCCAAGGCTTATTTTAATTCCTTAGCCTGTATGAATTAAATTATGAGCATTTAGTTCCCCAGTCCATTTTCCCCAAATAAGCAATAGGATTAATGAATCTTATGGCCCATATTTTATTAAAATAAAACATCTAAATAAATAAATATATAACTGAGGAACAATATAATTGTTAGTCAATTTATATCAAATCAAAGAGGGACATAAAAGAAAAATATCATTAGCTTAAGAGGCCTGTGACCATGTCATCCTAGGCCATGTCATACGACTCTATTTAATCATATAATTAATTCCACTAAATAATTGTGACTGCACTCTAATGATTATTTTTGATCTAATCAATTAATCCTTATGTTGTACTTATTTATTGCATGTTACCTCTTCATGGAATCATTCTGTAGTTGAACCAAAGTTTATGAACTTTCACTTTATTCGCTATCTCTTTTCCTTGAGTTACTGATTTAAATTCATGATTATCCTTATGTACCTTGTGAGAATACATCTCACCTTGTACATGTATAAGTTTTAGTGTACCTACCAAAAACACTCGGGCTTGAGCTTTGGGATAATCTTTCCCATTAAATCTAAAACAAGGAGAATATTCCTTATCTCTTTGTTCTCTGACAAATGATTTAGATTCCTTCTTGAAGTTGGTGTTCTTACAATGCTACATGCGATTACCTAATATATTGAGGTTGTTTTGACCGATGATAGGTCTCTTTGATACATCTAACTAACCTACACTTCACATCTGAGTTCACGAATTCCTTAGGATTTGGAGTAAATATTAAGTCATCGTGCGACATTTGTTATGACAAAATAAACAAATGATGACTCACGTGGTCCTATTTGGTGGGGCATAACCCTGCCAATACCCCAACACATTAACCTGTAGCCTCCTTGTTTCTCATGACCAATACAAATCATTGAGGTTTAATATGTTATAGTTTAGAAGGAGTTTCCAGTTCCATTTACGACTACGAACTACATGTTTTATAAGTTGCAAGGACCTTTGAGTATGATCTTCTGTGATACCTACACCATCACTCAAATACAATGCATGTTAGGGATCTCACATGCATATAATTGGATACTACACAATCACACATATATGCCATGCAAGAATAAGTGTATATGTCTATTGTCCTAGTTAAGGTAGATCGATTTATCTTACATGTGCATTTCATTGTGTTAGATATGGAAGAATCCCCTATGCTTTTGCCCTTTCCTATTATCGTGGGAAGACCCTTTATGAGAACGGCAGATACAAAAATTTGTGTTAAAAAGGGTACTGTAAGTATGAAGGTGAATGGGGAGAAAATAGAATTCAAAATTTTTGATGCATTGGAATTACCCCAAGATAACCTGAATTGTTTTAATGCCTGTCTAATTCAAGATGCTATTAAGAAAGTTTCTCAGGTCCATCATATCGATCTACCTCAGTCTGTGGACATTTGGAGTCACCCTGCAGTAGGAAAAATCCATTCTCTTTGGTTCAAGAGAAGAAAAGATTGGAGCTTCAAGTTTAGACCGCAGTGAGAGGAGTACAATCTGGTTGAAGACGTTAAATTTAGCGCTCATGGGAGGCACCCCACAACATATCCTTTTTATTTTTCTATCTGTTTTTCATTTTATTTTTGTTGTTTATTTTTAGTTTTCCATATTTTAGTGCTTTGTTTCTCAGGGACAAGTGTGCTTGCGTTCAAGTTTGGGGGTGTGCTATGAGCCATACCATTCCAGCCAGTTTTCCCCATCTCTCGGGTAAGGTCTTTCCATGTTGTCTACACATTGTCCTCAATGTTTCATTTAAGTTTGGGGTTATGGGAGACACTTACACACACTTTGTCCCTAAATTTGTGGAAAAAGTTCATGTTCATGTTTGTCTTAAAACTTTTGTTGAATTGAGAATTGTGATTTGATTTTTATTTGTGAGTTTAAAATTTTGAACACATGATCTGATGATGAAGTTTCTGAGTTTGGTTACTTACTTAAGGCATCTGAGAATTTACTTGTTTGATTTGATTTAACACAAGCACACTAGTACATTTTTTGTGAGGTATGGCATGTAAGCATGATGTGTATATTTCTCTGTCTTTGGTGAAGCTGGGTGATTTATTAGATGCATACTTTGGCAAAAAAAAAAAAAAAAACTGATCAATTTTAAAGTTCTTCACTAAGTAACTGGACCTCTTGTCTCATTAAGCAATGAGTGTTCACGTCAAAAGGTGAAAGTTTTGAATTGGTTAATGTCAAGACTAGTTTAGTTATGTAGCCTTTTTGACTCGAGTTAGTAAGTCCTTATGGGGTGTCTTCACACCTAATGCCCTAAAACCATCTGGTTTGGGATGCATTGGCCTAACACTCGTTAGATGGGTCAATTAGAAACCTGAAGAGAACTAAACATTGCACAGCCAGACCAAAAAGAATAATAATAATTGATAAGCGCCGAATGTTGCACATTCAAGCCCCTTAATTTACATATGTTAATTTCTTAGCATTGCTATTTGTTTGATTTTGTTTTGTTTTTGTGTTTTCAGGTGTTTAATAAAGATACAAGAAAATCATTGTTTTTGGGTTCAAAATGCAATTCAAGTACTGTAGCAATTTACTGTAGCACGTTGCTGTAGCTACAGTGCGCTCGAGCGCACACGGGCGCCAGAGGCAAAACAGACTCCGAAATTGTGAAGGAATGTTTTTCTAGGTCTCCCAATCCGACTGGGAGACTGAATTACAATTTTTCTGGGATTCTTAGGGCTTCTAGGGTTCTCCTAATCCTTATAAATAGGCCTCTAAGCATTGAGAAAAAAGACACACCGCTTCCTAGAGCTAGAAATCAGAAATTTGTCTTTGGAGCTTAGAAGATCATGAGCGGCCCCTTCGTGGGGTGTTTATGTAACCCTATCCAAGCACAATGGTTTGATTGTATTTAATTTCTAGATTTTCAATTTATGCATGTTGATTGTATAACTATGATGATTGCTACAATTGATTTCTGTTCTTAATTATTAAATGCAATTGTTCTTAAATTCCAATATGAATATTTGTGAAATTCTTCTCTTGTCTCAGAAAGTATTTTACTTTTATTGAAATCAAATTATTCTTGTTTTCTGTGATTATAAGGATGATGGTTATACAATGGGTTTAATTGACATATGATTAATAGGATTTGATAGGCCATGCCTAGGAAAGACAGACTGTACTACACCCTAGTTTAGTGTAATTTAGGTAGACAGCCTGTGCCAACAGAAGATGGGTTACACTTATTCATTGATTGTATGTATCCTGTTAAAGAATTTGATAATTTATACCTAGGGAAGACGGGTCGTACCGCATCTTAGTGGTTAGGTGGACGATCTGTGTCAACCGAAGATAGATTATGCTTATTCTTTAATAAGGTAGTTTCTTGTTTATTTATAACATGCATAGAATGAATTTCTGGGATTAATTATGATTAACCATTGTTGTGCGGATAGAGGTGAAGTCAATACCTTACACTCTCTCTCTCATTTTAAATCTCTTTTATTATCATGCATTTTACTTTTAAAGCAAATCAAATCAAATCTCTTTTAATTAAGTTAATTTTAATCTTTCGAATTTGATAACAAAACCCCTGCAGTCCTTGAGGTTCGACACCCTCAATATAGCCCTATCCTACAGGATTCGTACTATTGCGAGTGGTTATTTTTATTATTGATATTTTTGGACACAAAAATACGACATCAATAATGTGACTCCATGCCATAGTTTTTCATTTTGATAAGGATCCCAACGAAATTTGAGATATTGAGATACTGCACATTGGAATTACTTGGAAGCTTCATATTTATATGCTAGTCCACCTTACACCATTTTAAGCTTGTGATGCCTTAGCCTGCCTTTTGTAAGTGATAAAACTTTTGAAATTCAATTCATTTTGAAGATGTGATTTATCTTTTTAAGCTTGCTAATAACTGAAAATTCTGAGTTTTAGTGATGCTTTAATTTTGAGGATGACATGAACTATGAATGAATGTTTGTGGGTAGCATTTCTGTTAAACTCTCACGAGATTTCACTCGTCCTACTAGGGATGCCTAGGGGTTTAAAAGGCTTGTTGCATATGCTAAATTCAATTGTGTTTCCTACGACAGTGGAGATAGAGTAGTTTTTGTTTTTGTTTTTGTTTCTTTTTATTTTAAGTTTTGTATTGCTAAAGGACTAGCAATATGTAAGTTTGAGGGTGTGATAAGTGCTAAAATATATTTTAGCACCTTAATTTACATATGTTAACTTTTTAGTTTTGTTATTTTATGTTGTTTTACTTCCTTTTTGTGTTTTTGTCTGTTTTTAGGTGTTTGAAGAAAAGGAAGCATTTCCAGAAGTTTTGGACTTAAAGCGCAAATTGTGGGAAAACTCGGAGTAGGATAGAGCGCACTAGAAGTAGGCTCGAGAGCATCTACGCTTGAGCGCATAAGAGGGACAATCGAGTGCACACCAGCGATCGAGCGCAACCTCTCGGGATTGAGCACACTCGGGGCGCCCAGCTGCGACAGAAGTCTTTTTCCACTTATAACTGGGATTTAAGAAGCCTAATTGTACTAAAACTTAAACCTACGATTTTATTAGGTTTTCTAGGGTTTCTAGGCTTTTCTAAAGCCTATAAATATACCTCAAGGCCTCTTAGAAAAATATATAATTCCAGAGAGGAGAATTTGGAAGCTACTTCAAGAAGCATTTTCCGATTTCTTCATTCCCTTTTATTTTTAGTTTTAGTTTCATTATGTGTAACTAAACAATTGTCAGGGCTAGATTGAAGCCCTAATCATGTCTTTTTAAGTTTAATATTAGTGTCTTTGTTTCAATCATAAGTGGTTATTTTAATTGATTATGCCTATGTAATTGAATTCCCCTTGTGATTGGAATCTGTTAAATAGGTCAATTTAGATGACTGAATCTTGGGCTTAATAAAGTGACAAAGAATCTCATCACAGGTTCTTGGCTTAATCAACATGGAAAATAGGAGTAGATACCATGCCCTAGGACTCATGTGTTTGTTGATCTCCATAGAATTATGTTTCCCTAAAGAACAACTTAGTAGATACCATGCTAAATCCTTTGGGGAAGAAAAGAATTAGAATAGATACCATGCCTAATTCGTTGCTTAGGGAGATTAATAGCTTAAGGAGTAGATACCATGACCTTAGGTTGACAAGCATTAAATATACCATATGATTGGAACATTGGCCTAGTATTTTCTTAATTAGTCTGATTTGTGGTGGATGTCAAAACCCTAACCCTTACATTATCTTTATATCTTTTCAACATTGCAAATCTGTGACAATTTAGCAATATAATTTGGAAAATCAATTCTAAATAAAAACAACAATCCTCATGGGAATGATCTCGTACTTGAACACTATACTCATGTTTTGATCTCGTGCACTTGCGAGTAAAAAGTACTAAGTATTTGCCTATTAATTTAGGTAGGTATTTGGTATAACAGAAAGCTCCACACTGCCATTCTCTTAGCTGGCTCGGCTCCTTTTGCAGAAGTACCAGGTCCCTGAGCCCTCATCTTCTGATCCGCATACTCCGTTGTGTTCTCCTTCAGACTCTCCTCATTGATTGAAGCCCGATCCCCAGCTGGGAGAAATCGCGAATGTCAAAGCAACTAATCAAAATCCAAATATGAGAGTTCAGACCTCGCTCAAACTTCTTCACCTTCTTCTCCTCATTCAGAATGAGGTACAAGCCAAATCGTGACAATTACAGAAACTTCGTGGTGTATTCAATCACCGACATCCCTCCCTGAACTAAGTCTAGAAATTCTCACGCCTTCACCTCCTACACAACTCTAGGGAAAAAGTGCCGATTGAACTCGGGCTTGAAGATGTCCCGAGTGATGGTAGTCTCTGAACCCAAATCAGCGACTAGCACGACCTTCTTGTCTTGCCACCAACGCTTCCTCTCCAGTTATCTTATAAGTAGTGTAAGCCACCTTTTGCTCATTGGTGCACCCAGTAGTAGCTAACACCTCCTTTACATCATTCAGCCAGTTCTCCGCACTGATATGATCACCTCTCCCATCGAAGCTCTCCGAATGATGACAACATAAGTCCTTCAAAGAACAACTAGATCCTTCAGCTAGCTGCCTTGCAATCCTATCTCGATCTAAAGCTGACATTAGCTGGCCAATCGCATCCATCACTCAATCTCTTCCCAAGGGCACTGCCTCGTAGACTAGGATGTCCACAGGTTTGGTGTGAACATCGTTTGCAGGGCTCCTGATTTCTAGTGCGTTAGGTCCAGTTGTAGGGTTCCTTCGGGGTGGTATTCTCTGCAACAAAGAGCAGAGTTAGAACCAACTCGCCTAGAAACGAGTGACTAACCTAGAGGTTAAGTCCTAACAACATTTCTATCCAATACTCTGGCGTGATCATAGCCTAGGTTCTTTTTTCCTTTTATCCCATAGTCCCTTTAGAGCATAAGGCTTCGATACCAACTGTAACGACCTGATGGGCAAATAACCTAACTAGTAATTGACCCCATGGTTCGTTCCTAACCCTATCCCTCACGGGAGAAGACTCAGGGATCACAACCTCTCATAAGTGAGAGACCTTAGCAGAAGACTTTCCAAACTATAGGAATAGAGATTAATACTGAAGCAATCACACATTCATACACCAGAGTAAACATAATTCCTCATAATATAAAAGTGTGAAGTGCTAAAATATTCATATTTTCAGCCCTTAACTTACATGTTTTAGTCCTTTGGTTCTAGTTAATTAGCCATTTTAATTCCTTTTTGTGTTTTCCATACTTTTGTAGGCTTTTGAAAGAAAATGAAGTAAAATTGGAAGATTTGGGCTCAAAGAGAGAAATTGGGAAAAGTTGGAGCCCCTGACACTGCGATCGAGCACATACCAGAGAAGACAAAGCATGAAGCAGCCATCTGCGATCAAGTGCCACACACTGAGGATCGATCGCAGACTTGCGATCGAACGCACATGGGTTGCGATCGAGCGCACTCGTGCACAGGAGACACATTAAAAGCTGCGGCCAGAATGCTAGTATTTCTATATTTGGGTTTTTCAACTCCCAATTGTAATAGGTTTAAAACCCTACGAAAATTCCTAGGTTTACTAGTTTGTCTGATAAGCGCTAAAATATTCATATTTTCAGCCCTTATCTTACATGTTTTAATCCTTTGGTTGTCATTAATTAGGCCATTTTAATTCCTTTTTGTGTTTTTGATGTTTTTACAGGCTTTTGGAAGAAAGTGAAGTAAAACTAGGTGATTTAGGCTCAAAAAGAGAATATGGGAAAATTGGAGCTCCCTGGTACTGCAATCAATCCCAGGGTACCTGCGATCGAGCGCAATACCAGAGAAGATGCTGCATGAGCCAGGCCAGGAGCGATCGATCGCAGACATGCGATCGAGCGCACCCGTGTGCTGGAGGGATTCCAAGTGGCGGCTACAATGTCCCTATTTCCATATTAGGGTTTTTCAAACTCCAAATTGTAATAGGACTGAAACCCTACGAAAACCCTAGGGTTTACTACTTTTCCAAGGACTTCTAAAGCGTATAAATAGACTCCTAAGCCTTTAGAATAGGTAGGCTTGGAGAAGGGAGAAGAATAGGAGCTCTCAAGTCAAGTCTCGGGTTTATTCTTTCTTTTCTTTTCTTTTATTTTATGAAGATGTTTAACATCAACTCTATGTGTAGCTAATTTATTTAGTAGGGCTAGATTGAATCCCTAGTTATGTTAAATTAATATTTCAATATTGGCGCTTTGTGATGATCATGTTGTGCTATTTAACTTGATTAATACCTGCTTGCATGAATTCCTCATATGTGTATGCCTGATCAACATGTGCATGTGGTATGGGCTTGTTAGTTAGATCAATTTGGATGGCCGAGTCCTGGGTTTAACTTAAGTAACAAAAGAATCCACACGCGATTCTTGGGTTAATCAACATGGGGAACCGGGAGTATACACCCATGCCCTAGGCCCTGTGTGTTTGTCGATTTCCATAGAACATATGCTTTTCTAAAGAACAACTTAGTATATACCATGCTAAATCCTTTAGGAAAGAAAAGAGTTAGAGTATACACCCATGCCTAACTCGTTGCTTAGGGAAATCAATAGCTTAAGGAGTTAGAGGTTTAACCCTTAGGTTGGCAAACATTAAATATGCATAACTTGATCAAAGCATTGGTATATTGATATACTAGTTTAACATAATTAGTGGTGGATATCAAAGCCCTACCCTTTGTTATCATCACATGAACAATCAATCTTTAACTTGCTTTTGCTTAAGGAATCTATTTTTTAAACATAAATTCAGAAATCTTCGTGGGAATGATCCTGTACTTGCACCCTATACTACCATGTTGACCTTGTGTACTTGCAGGTAAAACATACAATTATTTACCTATTAATTTAGGTATATTTTTGCACAACATTGTCAAGGACTTCTAAAGCCTATAAATAGATCCTTAAGCCTTTAGAATAAGGAGGCTTGGGAAGGAGAAGAATTGGAGCTCTCAAGTTCCAAGTTTCGGGTTTATTATTTTCCTTTATTTTATTTTATTTTATGAAGATGTTTAACATTAACTTCATGTGTAACTAATTTAATTAGTAGGGCTAGATTGAAGCCCTAGTTATGTTTAGTTGATATTCAATATTAGCGCCCTTGTGATGATCTTGTTGTGATATCTAAATTGATTAATTCATGATTTCATGAATTCCTCATATGTGTGTGCCTGATCAACATGTGCATGTGGTATAGACTAGTTAGTTAAATCAATTTGGATGTCCGAGTCATAGGTTTAACATAAGTAACAAAAGAAATCCACACCGGGTTCTTGGGTCAATCAACATGGGGAACCGAGAGTAGACACCCATGCCCTAGGCCTCATGTGTTTGTCGATTTTCACAGTTTTATGCTTTCTTAAAGAACAACTTAGTAGACACCCATGCCTAATTCGTTGCTTAGCGAAATCAATAGCTTAAGGAGTAGACACCAATGCCCTTAGGTTAACAAACATTAGATATTCATAACATGATCAAAACATTGGCATATTGATATATTAGCTAAATATAATTAGTGGTGGATATCAAAGCCCTACCTTTTTATCATTATCAACTTAAATCCAATCTCTTGTTTTATTTTGCTTTGGGAATTGATTTTAGACAAGATTCAACAATCCTCATGGGAATGATCCCGTATTTGTACACTATACTACTATGTTGACCTCGTGCACTTGTGAGTAAAACATCCAATTATTTGCCTATTAATTTAGGTAGGTAATTGTGAACAACAAGTTTTTGGCGCTGTTGCCGGGAGTTGTGGCGAATTTTGTTTAAAATTATTTTCCTTCAGTTTTGTTATTTTAATTTTCAATTTTCAATTTTCAATTTTGTTTTGTTTTGTTTTTTTTTTTTATCAAAAATATTTTCTGTTGATTCTTAATTTTTATTTTATTTTATATTTTTTTTAGCATTCTGTGATTGCGATCGAACGTCAGCTGAGTGCGATCGAGCGCACAAACTTGCGATCGAGCGCAGGTCCAGGGAGCATCCGGACCCGCAGCACTGAAGCTGCTTTGACTGAAGAAGCAACTCAATTGATGCAAGGTCGTCGATCTCAAGATTCAACTGTCATTCCACTCGATCCTGAAATTGAGTGGACACTTCGACAAAGACCTAGAGACAAAGAAGAAATGGAAGAAATTGAGATGGAAGATTTGCAAGAGAATCCAATTGGGCCAAGACCTCTAGAGGCAAATCCACCACCGGTGCGGAGATCGATGAAGCAGGCATTTGTTCCAGCAAATCCTCCATCAACC
Organism: Corylus avellana; assembly: GCF_901000735.1. Taxonomy (NCBI): domain Eukaryota; kingdom Viridiplantae; phylum Streptophyta; class Magnoliopsida; order Fagales; family Betulaceae; genus Corylus; species Corylus avellana. Next base: position 13,840,604 of record NC_081545.1, on the reverse strand, counting down.
CTCATGCATAGCATATCAACCGGAGGTGGAAGGCAGTTATTATATTTCTCCTCAAATCCTCAATGCATTGACTCACTTCAGGGGCATAGCTACTGAGGATCCCAACTTGCATCTTAAAGAATTTTTTGATTTATGCAAGTTGCAACATGTCCAAGGCCTAACTCCAGAAAGACTCAGGTTAGTTCTCTTTCATTTCTCTTCGAAAGATAATTCTAAACTGTGGTATAATTCTTTGCTTGCAAATTCTATCCATACTTGGGAAGAATTAGCCACCAATGCAGCTGTTTGAAACATTAAGTGAGCATTCCTAGCAATTCTGCTCTAGAGGAAGGAGAGGAGAGAAGAGCAAGGGCATGTATGAAGTAAACTTCAATGGGGGATCGCCCAATCAGATGACCGCTATGGAAAAGAAGTTGGACATGATTGTCAAGGCCATGACAGCTCAGAAAATTTCACCTCTGCAATAGGACACACCAATCCAGGTATGTGCTATTTGTTCCCATCTAGATCACACTACTGAGACGTGTCCTTTATTTCCATTTGTGTTGTGCCAAATACTACCTAAATTAACAGATAATATTTAGTACGTTTTAACTCGCAAGTGTACAAGATCAAAACAATAGTATAGTGTAGCAAGTACAAGATCATGCCCACGAGGATTGGTAAATTATGTTTAGAAGTAGTTTCCTATTTAATTAAAAGATAAAATTCAATTGTCACGATTGAATTTAATAGAAAGAAATAAAATAAAAGATAAATGAAAACTAAAAAGGATTAGGGTTTTGATATCCACCACTAATTATATTTAGCTAATATAACAATATGCTAGTGCTTTGATCATGTTATACATATCTAATGTTTGTCAACCTAAGGGCATGGGTGTCTACTCTAATTCTTTTTTTTCTTAAAGGATTTAGCATGGGTGTCTACTAAGTTGTTCTTTAAAAAAACATAAAACTGTGGAAATCGACAAACACATGAGGCCTAGGGCATGGGTGTCTACTCCCGGTTCCCCATGTTGATTAACCCAAGTATGGCGATGTGGATTTCTTTTGTTACTTATGTTAAGCCCATGACTCGGTCATTCAAATTGATTTAACTAACTAGTCTATACTACATGCATATGTTGGCCAGATAGACACACATGAGGAATTCATGAAAGCAGGTATTAATCAAGTTAAATAGCACAACAAGATCATCACAAAGGCGCCAATATTGAAATATTAATTAAACATAACTAGGGCTTCAATCTAGTCCTAAATAAAATATAAACTACATAATAAAAATATAATGTGGAAGAGAAGAAAACACAAACTCCTTTTGATTTAGCCTTCAGTTCCTTTCCAGAGCTTGTGCCTCTTTTCTCCACACCTATTCCTAGAGGCTAAGAAGTCTATTTATAGGGCTTAGGAGAGTCCTAGAAGCCCTAGTAATCCTAGGAATTTCGGAGATTTAAGTCCAAGTCCAATTAGGATAAAGAAAACCTAAGTCCAAATCGGAATAGGATTCGCCCAGAATTGCGGTCCCATCTTGCGGGGCGATTTTGGCCTTGCAGCGCTCCGAATTGGGGGGATGGATATTCCGGGAAAGGATTGAATCACAGAGACTGGGATGCCTATCATTTCACTATGATTTTTAGCATTTTGAGTTAGCTTTCCAATGCCGCTTGAATCACTTCAATCGGATATTTGAGCTGAAAGTTATGGTCAAAATACTGAGAGGTATGCATAATCCAATTTTGCCTCCAATCCGATTTTGACTCCAATTTGAGAAATTCCGATTTCCTCCTTTCCTTTATTTGATTAAACTTAACCATGATTGGCCAAGCTTAACCATATCTTCTTGGTCTTCCCAATTTGCCCTTTAAGCTTCGAATTTTTTCAGAAACGCTTTCTTTTCTTCCAAAAACCTGTAAAACAAAGAAAATACAAAAAAGAAGTAAAATGACATAAATTAACCAAACTAAAGGATTAAAACTTGTAAGTTTAGGGCTTAAAATATGAATATTTTAGCACTTAACAATTTACAGAGCAAGAAGAGGTGAATTATGTGGGACAAAACAATTACCCCCACAAGAACAATCCGTACTCCAACACTTACAATCCAGGATGGCGCAACTATCCCAATTTTTCTTGGAGTAACAATCAAGGATAGCAGAAGGGGTCCCAACAAGGAAACCAACCAACTCAAGAGTCAAAGTTTAACCAACTGGAGAATATGATACACAACTTGGTGACCTCACAACAGGAATTCATGGTTGATAAAAAACAATTCAATACAAAGACTGATCAGGCCATTCAAAGACTGGAAGTGCAAATGGGGCAGATAGCAAAGAAGCTGAGTGAAAGGAAGTAGGGAGAATCCTAGCCCAAACAATACCTAACCTAGGGAGTCACCAGCAGCTGAAAGCAGTCACTATGCTCAGGAATGGCAAAGTCATTGGAACTAAAGAGCCAACCAAGCAACTCTAGATGAACCATCAACCTCTAAGGTTAACAAAATGGAGAAGGTAAATGCACCCCCCTTTCCTCAAAGGTTAGTCAAACCAAAGAAAGAAAAGCAACTCATGGATATCTTTGAGACTCTGAGGAAAGTAGAAATCAATATTCCCTTGTTAGATACAATTAAACAGATTCCTTCTTATGCCAAATTTTTAAAAGATTGTTGCACTAACAAAAGGAGATTTCAGGAGCCCGAGATTATGGCCCTAACAGAAGAGATAAGTGTAGTTTTGTTGAGAAAATTACCACCTAAGCTAATAGATCTGGGTAGTTTTACCATTCCTTGCAGGATAGGAGACCACCTTTTTGAGCATGCATTGCTGGATTTGGGAGTAGGGGTCAATTTACTGCCTTACATGGTATATGAAAAGCTGGGTTTGGGGGAGCTTCAACCAACCTCAGTCCCCTTGCAATTGGCAGACAGAATCATCAAAAGACTAAGAGGTATACTTGAGGATGCGTTGGTAAAGGTAGGTACATTTATTTTACCTGCTGACTTCATTGTGTTAGATGTGGAAGAATCTCCTATACCATCACCCTTGCCTATCATCTTAGAAAGACCCTTTATAAGAACTACTGATACTAAAATAGGTGTGAAAAAGGACACTGTAAGTATGAAGGTGAATGTTCTCCACACTAGAGACAGTTCAGCTACAAGTAGAAGCATTTGAGTAGTCTAGGAACTCAGGCGCATCTACTCAAAACAGTGGTATTGAGGCCATTGAAGGTGGTACACTTTTTTTCCCTTTTTTTTTTTTTCATCATATCAATTTCTTTACTTTACAGGTATCTCACTTATCCTTTGTGTTTCTTTTTCATTGTTGTCCATTATGCAGCCAAAAAAAAAAAAAAAAATTTTACATTTTGTTACTACGATTGATTGCAGAAAGTATGCAATCGAGCATAGTAACTGAATGTTGGTCTTAAACATTCTGTTAGTGCGATCGAACACACCTTGGGTGCGATCGAGCGCACATCACCCACACACGCACACCCCTGGCCGAATGCGATCGAGCGCACTCGGACAGCAGTGCACGTGACCTATTTTAGGTCACTTTCCCCCTATTCTCTCTCACACTTTCCTGCACCGTACTAGTCCCCATCACTTGAACTCAAACATCACCGGAGCACCACCACTTTCCCTCACCTCCATCGGCCTTGAACCACCACCACCACACCACATCTACAATTGTACGGCCCCATTCTACCCTCCGGCCACCACCATAACCACACAACCCATTCCCCATTCCCATCAACACCACATCTTTGATCACTCCCCCAACCTCCAATTTTTCTCATTCTTTTTGCAATTGTGGGTGTTCATCCACCCACATTGCCCCTGTGTAGGGAATTTCTTTTCTTTGCAGGGGTTTTGAGCGGTGTTGGCTTGTGTTGCAAGTTTGGCCATTTCCAGCGCACACCAGGTGTTTGACAAAAGTCCCCAATCAAGCACAAAATGCCAAGAACCCGTGCTTCATCGTCTCGGGGGTCCAAGGCCCAAGCCATTTCTCCCCCGCCTACTTTTGAAGAGCGGGAGCTGCTGTTTGAGACCACCTTCGCCATTCGCGAAGACTTTCAAAACCATCAGGCGACTCAATGGGTGGTCGCCGAGTTCAAGCAAAGGGGGCTAAAAAAACTTTTCAAGCCGGTCACCTCCACTACCTACCGGAAGCTGGTGATCGAGTTCTGTGCCCGCCTATCCTATGATTGCGACAGGTTGGCAGTCCTCTCTTCCAAGGTGCAAGGCCAAGTTGTTGACGTGACACGAGCCGACATTACCGCTTCCCTTCAATGCAATGATGAGCATCCTCCAGAAACCGCACATCTTGCCGAGCAACCGCCCCGATACTATGTGGCGAAAATCATTGAGGACATGTACCAAGGGCAATATGCCGATGCCCATCATAATACCGGCAGCCGATCCAAGCTACCTCAACGGCTTTGGTTTGTGGACTCCGTATTGCACCGTAATGCCTTCCCTTTGGGACACAAAACTCAGAGGTGTGATCAATTTCTCCAGACCCTCTACGCCTTCCACAAAGATGCATGGTACCCCATTCCTGACATCATTTGGAACGAAATTCATAAATTTTGGAATGGAGTGCACATTGGAGGAGCAGAGTCCACTCACTCAAGGGGGTTGCCTTTCCCATACCTAATCATGTACATTCTTCGAAAAAAGGGCATCAAGGGCACCGCAGCTAATAAGCCAGTCACTACGACTCCAATATTTGGCATTCGCCAATGCAACAAGAGTTGCTCCTATATGCCCCGGGTACCCCCAGTGCCAGTAGCTAGTGAAGAAGAGAGATGCCGAGCTAATGGCCGAAGATGAACTGGCAGCTGAGCCGGCAGCAGCAGAGGAGGAGGAGGCCTCGATCATTTTTTGAGCCGCACAGTACCACTCACTTAGTGAAGAAATTGCGAGCCTTCGGAGAGAGTTGGGTGACCAAAGAAAGGAGGCTCAGGAAAATAAAGAATTGATGGACAAACGCCTCGGCGCCTTGGAAGAATTGATGCAGTCCATTCTCAGCCGGTTGCCACCACCATCAGCATGAGCATCTTCTTTAGAGCAGCATTGAGCAGGGACCACCGTTTGGCTGAAGACGTTAAACTTAGCGCTCATGGGAGGCACCCCATAGTCTATTATTTTATTTTGTTTTGTTTAAGTGTGTTTTCAGTTAATCTTTTTATTTATCTTTAGTTTTGTTTCTTTTTACTTGTTTTTGTGTTTTCTTATTTTGCAGGGACAAGTGTGCTTCACTTCAAGTTTGGGGGTGTCCTAGGAGCCATGCTTTCCAAGATAATGTTGACCATCTCCCGGGTACACTGTTTCCTTTACTTAGACACATTAGGGACAATGTGTCATTTAAGTTTGGGGGTATGGGCACACATGTTTTGGGCACACATGATTGGTCACACACTTTGTCCCAATTTCAAGTTATTTGTTTATTAAAAAAAAAAATAGAAATAAAAAATAAAAAACAATTGTATGCATGATCATGTTTGCCCTAAAATTTTAAGTTGATATAAAAAAATTGGGGCTTGAATTCATCAGCGAGCTTAAAATTTTGAACACATGATCTGATGAGTGAATCTGTCACTTTGGTTACTTGTTTAGGACAGTTGAAAAATCACATGTTTGATCTGATCACACAATCACATTAGCACATAATCTATGGGGTATGCCATGAGGTCTGATATGTGTGTTTCTGCATCTTGGATGAAATTGGATGACTTATTAGATGACACTGTGGCACATATATTGTGAAAAAAAAAGAAAATATAAAATAAGTGATCATTGATGGGCTTTTCACTGAGTAATTGGACCTCTTGCCCCAAAGCATTGAGTGTTCACGTCAAAAGGTGAAAAATTTTGATTTGATCAATGTCTTGGTTAGTTTGGTTTTGTAGCCTCTTTGACTCGAGTTAGTAGGTCCTTAGGGGTGTCTCTACACCTAAGAAGAAGAAGAAAGAAGAAAAAGAAATATGCCATGGTTGTTCATTCTAATAGGGATTCTAGTGAGTTTTGAGAGATGGAGACACTACATGTTGGAAAGATTTGGAAGTCATAATTCTGTGCTAATTCACTGTACACAAATTTCAAACTTGTGATGATTTAGCATGTCCTTTGTAAGTAATTGAACTTTGAGATTCCAATTCATTGTGGAGATGGAGTTTATCATTTTAAGCTTTCTAATGAATGAAAATCATGATCTTGAAGTGATACTTAATTTTTGGGGATAACATGAACTATGCATAATGTTTGTGGGTAACTTTTCTAGAAAACCTTTACGAGACTTCACTCGTCCTCTAGGGAATTCCTTGAGGTTTAAAAGGTTTGTTGCATATGCTAAATGCAATCGTACATCCCACGAAAGATGGATTTATCTTTTTGTTCTCTATTTTTTACTTCTGGTTTTTAGTTGTCTATTGCTAAGGGATGAGCAATATGTAAGTTTGGGGGTGTGTTAAGTGCTAAAATATTCATATTTTCAACCCTTAACTTACATGTTTTAATCCTTTGGTTTTACTTAATTAGGCCATTTTAATTCATTTTTGTGTTTTCCATACTTTTGTTGGCTTTTGGAAGAAAATGAAGTAAAATAGGAAGATTTGGGCTCAAGGAGAGAAATTGGGAAAAGTTGGAGCCCCTGACACTGCGATCAATTGCAGGCTCCCTGCGATCAAGCGCAGTACCAGAGAAGACAAAGCATGAAACTGCCATTTGCGATCGAGCGCCACACACAAAGGATTGATTGCATACCTGGGATTGAGCGCACATGGGTTGTGATCGAGCGTACCCGTGCGCAGGAGACACATCAAAAGCCGCGGCCAGAATGCTAGAATTTCCATATTAGGGTTTTCCAACTCCCAATTGTAATAGGTTTAAAACCCTATGAAAATTCTTAGGTTTACTAGTTTGTTAAGGACTTCTAAAGCCTATAAATTGATCCTTAAGCCTTTAGAATAAGGAGGCTTGGGAAGGAGAAGAATATGAGCTCTCAAGTTCAAGTTTCGGGTTTATTCATTTCGTTTCTTTTCTTTTGTTTTATGAAGATGTTTAACATCAACTTGATGTGTAACTAATTTAATTAGTAGGGCTAGATTGAAGCCCTAGTTATGTTTAGTTGATATTCAATATTGGCGCCATTGTGATGATCTTGTTGTGATATCTAAATTGATTAATTCCTGATTTCATGAATTCCTCATATGTGTGTGCCTGATCAACATGTGCATGTGGTATGGACTAGTTAATTAAATCAATTTGGATGACCGAATCCTGGGTTTAACATAAGTAACGAAAGAAATCCACACCGGGTTCTTGGGTTAATCAACATGGGGAACCGAGAGTAGACACCCATGCCCTTGGCCTCATGTGTTTGTCGATTTCCACAGTTTTATGCTTTCTTAAAGAACAACTTAGTAGACATCTATGCTAAATTCTTTAAGAAAGAAAAGAATTAGAGTAGACACCCATGCCTAATTCGTTGCTTAGGGAAATCAATAGCTTAAGGAGTAGACACCAATGCCCTTAGGTTGACAAACATTAGATATTCATAACATGATCAAAACATTGACATATTGATATATTAGCTAAATATAATTAGTGGTGGATATCAAAGCCCTACCTTTTTATCATTATCAACTTAAATCCAATCTCTTGTTTTATTTTGCTTCGGGAATTGATTTTAGACAAGATTCAGTAATCCTCGTGGGAATGACCCCGTATTTGCACACTATACTACTATGTTGACCTCGTGCTCTTGCGGGTAAAACATCCAATTATTTGCCTATTAATTTAGGTAGGTAATTGTGAAGAACAAAAAGTAATCACTAGATGTATCGGTCATCTGACCATCATCAAAATAAAAGATTACATTTGATAACATAATTGAAGTACAAAAGATCAATAGATCAAATCTTAAGTTTAAGCAATGCTAAAGAGATAATAATCTCGATCATCTCTGCCTGGGTGGTTCTTCCGTCATCCCAAGTGGACTTCAACCAAATTGAGTCCATATCCTCAAAAACAACTTGGAATAGGTCTTGCGCAATCACCCATGTCTTGTCTGAACGCATCCTCGTCTAAGCTAGCTAAATCCCGCAATTATTTGTATTGGAGGGGGAAAAACATAAAATAAGGGGAGTAAGTCTAAAGACTTAGTGAATGTTAATGCAGATAATACCCATGCTAGTTTAGTGATGAAATCTATTTTTATAAGGTATGCAATAGTTTAATCATGACAGCTTTCCATAGACGTGATATAGACATATGATATACGCATATGATTTAGAGTAACAATGATAGTTTAGCAGTATAGTCTACCGAAGATATTACATCTTCTCAGTAGGGTTGGCATTGTCTCGAGGGACCTGTAATACAACACCGGTGCCTCGGATATTGGACGCTACTGTCCATAACACTAGCAGCGCGACCGAGTCCAACCTCGGGTGGCCCACGCAACTAATGGTGTATGTTGATGAGTGCCAAATATTGCATATTTGGACCCCTGTTAAGTGACAAAATATTCATATTTTATCCCTTAAACTTATATGTGTTAATTCCTTAGTGTTGTTAGTTTATGCCATTTTATTTCCTTTTTGTATTTTCTGTGCTTTTGTATGCCTTTGGAAGAAAAGGAAGCAAATCTGGAAGTATTGGGCATAAAGAGCAAATTTGGGAAAAGCTGAAGGCTTTAGTAGTGCGATCGATCGCAAGGGACCTGCGATTGAGCTTACTACAAGTGGAATGACCAGACGAGTGGAAGGCATGTGTTCGTGCGCACACAAGGAGATTCGATCACAGACCTACGATCGAGCACACACGGGCTGCGATCGATCGCACCCGTGTGAAGGAGAACAGTCAGCTGCGGCCAGAATTCCCTTTTGTTCCATATTAGGGTATTCCAAGTCCCACTTGTAATACGACAAAAACCTACAATTTTTGTAGGTTTACTAGGGGTTCTAGGAGTTCTTCAGGCCTATAAATAGACCTCTTAGCTTCTAGGAAAAAGTGTTGTGAAAGAGGCACAAGCTCTGGAAAGGAACTGAAGGCTAGATCAAAAGGAATTTGGGTTTTTCTTCTCTTCCACCTTTTATTTTAGTTATGTAGTTTATATTTTAATTGCGGCTAGATTGAAGCCCTAGTCATGTCTATTTATGATTTCAATATTGGCGCCTTTGCTACAATTATATTTTGGTGTATTTAACTTGATTAATTCTTTCTTTCTTGAATTCCTCATATGTGTTTGCCTGATCAACATATGCATGTGGTATGGATTACTTAATTAAATCAATTTGGATGTTCGAGTCCTGGGTTTAATAAGAGTAACAAAAGAATTTCACACCAAGTTCTTGGGTTAATCACCATGGAAAACCGGGAGTATACACCCATGCCCTAGGTTCTATGTGTTTGTCCATTTTGATAGATTTATGATTTCTTAAAGAACAACTTAGTATACACCCATGCTAAATCCTTTAAGAAAGAAAAGAATTAGAGTATACACCCATGCCTAATTCGTTGCTTAGGGAAATCTATAGCTTAAGGAGTATACACCCATGCGCTTAGGTTGGCAAACTTTAATTATACTGGTATGATTGCCGCATTGACATATTGTTATCTTAATTAGTTTGATTAGTGGTGGATATCAAAACCCTAATCCTTTTTAGTTTTAGTTTATCTTTTATTTTATTTCTTTATGTTAAATTCAATCGTGACAATTAAATTTTATCTTTTAATTAAATAGGAAATTACTTCTAAACAAAATTTAGCAATACTCGTGGGAATGATCTCGTATTTGCCTGGTATACTATCGTTTGATCTTGTGCACTTGCGAGTAAAACGTACAATTATTTGCCTATTAATTGAAGTAAATATTTGCACAACAACCCCTTAATTTGCATTTGCTAAGCCTTTAGCTTTATTATTTTATGATGTTTTGGTGTTTTAGTTTTTAGTCTTTTGTAGGTTGCTAAGGAAAAGCTGTACCTTTAAAGAGAAAATCCATTAATTCTGGGGTTTAAGACACTTCAAGGAGAATTGGCAGTAAATTTGGATCGAGCGATGATTCGCACCTGACGACTCCCAATGAGTGATAGTAGCAACCCTTTCTTCACCAAGAACCTCCAGGCTCAAAGAAGCATAAATGGAAATGGAGAGGGTCAAAAAGTTCTACAGAAATAATACAGGTATTTATAGATCTGTAGCTTTACTTCTTTTTGTCTTAATGGGGATTTTCTTTCGTTTGGACGGGAAGGCCAAAATCTGATATTTTGAGCCATTCCAGTCATAACGGGGGTTAATCTAGGATGCAAAGAGTAAAAAAGTAGATCTAGATACCCGTCACAAGCCTATAATAATGCATCAGCTAACGGGAAACCAGGGAGTCCAATTTTGGTCCCGTTACATGTCCCGTCCTAACGGGGTTCTTGATGAGAAAACAGAGGCTTCAATTTTGTTCTTATCACTTGTCCCGTTCTGACGAGCTTTTCTAAGGACAAATGCTCTCAGCACTTGTCCCATTCTAATGTTGTTCTTGATGAGAAATGATCTCATCATTTGTCCCATTCTAATGAGGTTCTTGACGAGAAGTGTTCTAGTCACATGTCTTGCTCTTACGAGGTTCCTGACGAGAAATGCTCTCGTCACTTGTCCCGTTCTAACGAGGTTCCTAACGAGGAACCAGTAGCCTCTCGTTACATGTCCCGTTCTAACAAGGAAACAATAACTTCCCGTCACATGTCTTGTCCTGATGGGGTTCTTGATGGGAAACTAGAGAGCACTCCTTCAGTGCTGTCACGAGCTGGTTTGATGCCCCATCCGACGGGGAAGGTAAAGAACTCTAACAAACATCCAATCTTCACCTCGACACTTGGGGAAGAATGGGAAAATACAAACAAATGTTTTGATCATTAAATAAGGCCAAACTAAACCTAACAAAAATATATACAATGTAACTAGAGAAAAGTCTAAGATAATAGCCCTAAGAGTGGGACGTTGAATGGGGGTCCCATCAAATGCCTTTAGATATTCAGGATCATGGTGCGATTTGTCACCTATACCACCTGGATTTCCCTGAACTATCGTCGTCAAACTCCCCATTGCCATGGTAAGGCTACCCACGGACTACTGGAGCTTGCTAAGCATACCCTGGATGCGCTTGAAAGTAGGGTGGCTCGCCTATGTGGATGAGGAGGCTCCACCTATTGCGCATCCTCTGGGTGCCGCCAGAAACCTTGCCTCGGCTTTGCGAAGATGTGACTTTCTTGCATTGAGGAATCGGAAGGTGAACGGTCCTCTAGGCTTCCTCTAGGCTCTAGCAGTGTCTGGCTCTCCATGGATATTCTAGTGCACTCTAATATCTGGGTGACTAAAGCTCTATACGGTAGGAGGTGACCTAGTTGGCCAACCGTACTCCCATCAACGTCGAGAGCACGAAGGCGCCGAAGTCGATGGGGGTCCACGTTAGGATGGTGTAAAGGTAAAGAGCTCTCTCTTGTGTGACGGTGGCAAGGCTCTTGATCGGAAGAACCTGGCTAATCATGATGTGGTAGATAAGCCGATTGTTGTCCTTGTGGGTGTTAATCTAGAAGCCCCCCTCCCCCTCAATCTCCTCCTGGTGGGGCGTCGGCAAAGCGCTCGACCATCTGCCTGCGGTTGGGAGTATCGTCAACCGACCACAAAAATCCTTGGTTAGCCACCCTCGACACCCCGATGATGCGCCTGATGAGGTCGGGAGTCACTGTGATAGGCCTGCCTCTAAGCCAGGTCATGAAGGAATCGCCTTTTCGGCTGTGAAGGTTTGCGTAGACCTAGTGAACTAAGTCGGTGGCAGTTGACTGGTGGTCCTTAACCATCGAAAACCAACCCTAGGCATCGAGCAGCTCTCTTACCCTAGGAGTGTGGTTAGCCATGTCGAGCACATTCATCCCTTTCTCAACGACAATGTTTTGACGATCGTAGATGGGTCAGAATTGGTGCTTTGCCATGGCGATAGCGGTCGTAGAGGCGGTCAGCGTTGTTAGGTTTTAGTTTGGCCTTAGTCAATGATATTTCTTGTATTTTTTTTTTGTTTAAAACTTTGGGGAATAACATTTCGGCTTTCAAGAGTTGTTTGAAGAGCTTACTATTTTCCCGCTAGGAGTGTTGTTAGAATGGAACATGTAAGGTGGAGTTATTGTTTCCTTGTCAGGAATGCCATCAGAACAAGACAAGTAATGGAGAGTTACTATTTTCTCGCTAGGAGTTGCGTCAGGATGGAACATGTAACGAGGAGTTACTGTTTCCTGTTGTTCACAATTACCTACCTAAATTAATAGGCAAATAATTGGATGTTTTACCCGCAAGTGCACGAGGTCAACATAGTAGTATAGTGTGCAAATACGGGGTCATTCCCACGAAGATTGCTGAATCTTGTCTAAAATCAATTCCCATGGTAAAATAAAACAAGAGATTGGATTTAAGTTGATAATGATAAAAAGGTAGGGCTTTGATATCCACCACTAATTATATTTAGCTAATATATCAATATGCCAATGTTTTGATCATGTTATGAATATCTAATGTTTGTCAACCTAAGGGCATTGGTGTCTGCTCGTTAAGCTATTGATTTCCCTAAGCAACAAATTAGGCATGGGTGTCTACTCTAATTCTTTTCTTTCTTAAAGAATTTAGCATGGGTGTCTACTAAGTTGTTCTTTAAGAAAGCATAAAACTGTGGAAATCGACAAACACATGAGGCCTAGGGCATGGGTGTCTACTCCCGGTTCCCCATGTTGATTAACCCAAGAACCCGGTGTGGATTTCTTTTGTTACTTATGTTAAACCCAGAACTCGGTCATTCAAATTGATTTAACTAACTAGTCCATACCACATGCATATGTTGATCAGGCACACACATATGAGGAATTCATGAAATCAGGAATTAATCAATTTAGATATCACAACAAGATTATCACAAGGGCGCCAATATTAAATATCAACTAAACATAACTAGGGCTTCAATTAGTAGGGCTAATTAAATTAGTTACACATGAAGTTGATGTTAAACATCTTCATAAAAGAAAAGAAAAGAAAAGAAAAGAATAAACTCAAAACTTGAACTTGAGAGCTCCAATTCTTCTCCTTCCCAAGCTTCCTTATTCTAAAGGCTTAAGGATCTATTTATAGGCTTTAGAAGTCCTTGACAAACTAGTAAAACCTAGGAATTGTCGTAGGGTTTTAAGCCTATTACAATTGGGAGTTGGAAAACCCTAATATGGAAATACTAGCATTCTGGCTGCAACTTTGATGTGTCTCCGGTGCATGGGTGCGATCGATTGCAACCTGTGTGCACTCGATCGCACGTCTGCGATCGAGCCTCTTTTGTTGTGCGCTCAATCGCTCGTGGCTGCTTGATGCTTTGTCTTCTCTGGTACTGCGCTCGATCGCAGGGAACCTGTGATCTATCGCAGTGTCAGGGGCTCCAACTTTTCCCATTTTCTCTCTTTGAGCCCAAATCTTCCAGTTTTACTTTATTTTCTTCCAAAAGCCTACAAAAGTATGGAAAGCACAAAAAGAAATTAAAATGGCCTAATTAACTAGAACTAAAGGATTAAAACATGTAAGTTAATGGCTGAGAATATGAATATTTTAGCACTTAACACACCCCCAATCTTACATATTTTTAAACCTCTAGGAATTTCCTAGAGGATGAGTGAAGTTTCGTAAGGGTTTTCCAGAAATGTTACCCTCAAATATCAGGCACAGTTCATGTTATCCCAAAAATTAAGTATCACTTCAAGATTCTGATTTTCATTCATAAGCAAGCTTAAAAAGATGAACTCTATCTTCACAATGAATTGGAACCTCAAAGTGCAATTACTTACAAAGGACATACTCAATCATCACAAGTTTGAAATTTGTGTACAGTGGATTAAAACATGTAAGTTAAAGGCTGAAAATATGAATATTTTAGCACTTAACACACCCCCAAACTTACATATTTTTAAACCTCTAGGAATTCCCTAGAGGACGAGTGAAGTCTCATAAGGGTTTTCTAGAAATGTTACCCACAAATATCATGCACAGTTGATGTTATCCCAAAAATTAAGTATCACTTCAAGATTATGATTTTCATTCATAAGCAAGCTTAAAAAGATGAACTCCATCTTCACAATGAATTGGAACCTCAAAGTGCAATTACTTACAAAGGACATACTCAATCATCACAAGTTTGAAATTTGTGTACAGTGAATTAGCACAAAATTATGAGGCTTCCAAATCTTTCCAACATGTAATGTCTCCATCTCTCAAAATTTACTAGAATCCCTATTAGAATGAACAACCATGGCATATTTCTTTTTTTTTTTGGTCAAGTTGTGCAATGTTTGGTTCCTTTAAGCTTTCCAATTGACTCTTGTAGCGAGTGTTAAGTCAATGACTCCCAAACCAGATGGTTTAGGGCTTTAGGTGTAGAGACACCCCTAAGGACCTACTAACTCGAGTCAAAGAGGCTACAAAACCAAACTAACCATGACATTGATGAAATCAAAAATTTTCACCTTTTGACGTGAACACTCAATGCTTTGGGGCAACAGGTCCAGTTACTCAATGAAAAGCCCAGCAATGATCATTTATTATTATTATATATATATATATATTTTCACAATATATATGCCACTGTGTCATCTAATAATTCATCCAATTTCATCCAAGATGTAGAAACACACATATTAGACCTCATGTCATAGCCCACAAATTATGTGCTAATGTGCTTGTGTGATTAGATCAAACAAGTGATTTTTTCAATTGTCCTCAACAAGTAACCAAACTAATAGATTCACTCATCAGATCATGTGTTCAAAATTTTAAGCTCACTGATGAATTCAAGCCACAATTTTTTTAGATCAGCTTAAAATTTTAGGGCAAACATGAACATGCATATTTTTTTTTTGGCAAATAAAAAAACAAACACACAAACAAATAACTTGAAATTGGGACAAAGTGTGTGAACAATCATGTGTGCCCATACCACCAAACTTAAATGACACATTGTCCTCAATGTGTCTAAGTAAAGGAAAGAGTGTACCCGTGAGATGGTCGACATCATCTTGGAAAGCATGGCTCATAGCACACCCCCAAAGTTGATGTGAAGCCCACTTGTCCCTGATAAATAAGAAAACACAAAAACAAGTAAAAAGGAACAAAACTAAAGATAAAATATTAACTTAAACAAAATAAAAGGATAGAGTATGGGGCGCCTCCCATGAGCGTTAAGTTTTACATCTTCAGCTAGACGGTGGTCCTATCTATGTGCTGTCCAGAAGCAGATGCTCCAGATGGTGGTGGCAAACAGCTAAGTATGGACCGAATCAATTCTTCCAAGGCAGCTAATCGTTGATCCATCAGTGTTTTATCTTCCCTAGCCTCCCTTCTTTGATCAGCTAGCTCTTTCCGAAGGCCTAACATCTCTTCACTAATGGAGCGGTACTGTGCGGCTCAAAAAATGATCGGGGCCTCCACCTCCTCTGCTAATGCTAGCTCAGTTGCCAGTTCGTCTTTGGCGATTGGCTCGGCCTCACTCTCTTCTTCACCAGCTGCTGGTGCTGGGGGTACCCAGGGCATATGGGAGCAGCTCTTATTCCATTGGCAAATGCCAAATATGGGAGTAGTAGTGACTGGCTCATCAGTTGTGGTGCCCTTGAGGCCCTTTTTCTGAAGAATGTACGTGATTAGGTATGGGAAAGGCAATCCCCATGAGTGAGTGGACTCCGCTCCTCCAATGTGCACTCCATTCCAGAATTTGTGAATTTGGATCCAAATAATGTTGGGAATGGAGTACCAGGCATCCTTGTGGAAGGCGTAAATGGTTTGGAGAAATTGATCATGCCTCTGAGTCTTGTGTCCCAAGGGGAAGGCATTGCAGTGCAATATGGAGTCCACAAACCAAAGCCGTTGAGGTAGGTTGGATCGGCTGTTGGCATTATGGTGGGCATCAGCATATTGCCATTGGCACATGTCCTCAATGATTTCCACCACATAGTATTGGGGTGGTTGCTTGGCAAGATGTGCGGTTTCTAGAGGATGCTCATCATTGCATTGAAGGGCAGCGGCAATGTCGGCCCCATGTCACGTCAACAACTTGGCCTTGTACCTTGGAAGAGAGGACAGCCGGCCTGTCGCAATCATGGGATAGGCAGGCATAAAACTCGATCACCAGCTTCTGGTAGGCAGTGGAGGTGACCGGCTTGAACAGCTTCTTGAGCCCTCGACACTTCCACTTGGCGACCGCCCATTGAGTCGCCTTATGGTTTTGAAAGTCTTCGCAAATGGCGAAGGTGGTCTCAAATAGCAGCTCCCGCTTTTCAAAAGTGGGCGGGGGAGAACTAGCTTGGGCCTCGGACCCCCGGAAGGATGAATCACGGGTTCTTTGCATTTTGTGCTTGATTAGGGACTTTTGTCAAACACCTGGTTTGTGCTGGAGATGGCCAAACTTGCAACACAAGGCAACACCGCTCAAAACCGCTTGCAAAAATACGAAAATCAAACACAGAGCGACAATGTGGGTGGATAAACACCCACACTGTGCTAAAAAAATGAGAAGAAAAGTGAAGGTGGGAGGGGCGTCGGAGTTGAGGAGATCGATGGGAATGGAGAATGTGATATGTGATGAAGGTGGTGGCCGTACAAGTGCAGATGTGGTGTGGTGGTGGTGGTTCAAGGCTGGTGGAGGTGAGGGAAAGTGGTGGTGCTCTGGTGTCGTGTGAGTGCAGGTGATGGGGACTTGTATGGTACAGGAGAGTGTGAGGGAAAATAGAGGGAAAGTGACCTAAAATAGGTCACGTACCCTGTTTTCTGAGTGTGCTCAATCGCATACATGGTGCGCTCGATCGCACTTGTGCAAGAATGTGCGTGAGTGGGTGAGGTGCGCTCGAACGCACCCAAGGTGCGTTCGATCGCACTGACATAATGCAATGAAACCACAAGTAGAGAACTGTGCTCGATTGCATGCAGGTTGCGATCGATCGCAGTAACAAAATGTAAAAAAAGCATGACAAAAGACTTGAAACACTAAAACATCAAAGTAAAATAAAACACAAAGGAAAACCAAAACAAAATATAAGTAAAACAAAACAAAACAAAACAAATAACAAAACAAAAAGGATATGCTATGGGGTACCTCCCATGAGCGCTAAGTTTAACGTCTTCAACCAGACGTTGGTACTTTAAACTTGAATCACCAATCTTTCCTTCTCTTGCACCAAAGGGAATGAATCTTTTCTGCTGCAAGGTGATTCCAAATGTCTATAGATCAGGGAGGACCACTTTGAGTTTTTTCAAATAGTTTCTCGTTGTTGTTCCATAATTACCCACCTAAATTAATAGGCAAATAGCTGGATGTTTTACCCGCAAGTGCACAAGGTCAACATAGTAGTATAGTGTGCAAATACAGGGTCATTCCCACGAGGATTCCTGAATCTTGTTTTAAAAGCAATTCCCAAAGTAAAATAAAGCAAGAGATTGAATTTAAATTGATAATGATAAAAAGGTAGGGCTTTGATATCCACCACCAATTATATTTAGCTAATATATCAATATACCAATGTTTTGATCATGTTATGAATATCTAATGTTTGTCAACCTAAGGGCATTGGTGTCTACTCCATAAGCTATTGAATTCCCTAAGCAACGAATTAGGCACAGATGTCTACTTTAATCCTTTTCCTTCTTAAAGGATTTAGCATGGGTATTTACTAAGTTGTTTTTTTAAGAAAGCATAAAACTGTGGAAATTGACAAACACTTGAGGCCTAGGGCATGGGTGTCTACTCCCAGTTCCCCATGTTGAGTAACACAAGAATCTGGTGTGGATATCTTTTGTTACTTATGTTAAACCCAGGACTCGGTCATCCAAATTGATTTAACTAACTAGTCCATACCACATGCACATGTTGATCAGGCACACACATAAGGAATTCATGAAACTAGGTATTAATCAAGTTAGACATCATAACAAGGTCATCACAAAGGCGCTAATATTGAATATTAACAAAACATAACTAGGGCTTCAATCTAGCCCTACTAAATAAATTAGCTGCACATAGAGTTGATGTTAAATATCTTCATAAAATAAAAGAAAAGAAAAGAAAAGAATAAACCCGAGACTTGAACTCAAAGAGCTCCAATTCTTCTCCTTGCAAAAGCCCCCCTATTCTAGAGACTTAAGGGTCTATTTATAGGCTTGAGAAGTCCTTGACAAACTAGTAAACCTAGGAATTTCATAGGGTTTCAAAACCTATTACAATTGGAAGTTGGAAAACCCTAATATGGAAAGAATGACACTCTGGCAGCCACTTGATATGTCTCTTGCGGACGGGTGGGATCAATCGCAACTCGTGTGCACTCGATCGCAGGTCTGGGATCGAGCTTCTTCTGTTTTGCGCTCGAAGGTTGATTGCCTGCTTCGTGCTGTGTCTTCTCTGGTACTGCGCTCGATCGCAGGGAACCCGTGATCGATCGCAATGTCAGGGGCTCCCATTTTTCCCATCTTCTCTCTTTGATCCCAAATCTGCCAGATTTACTTTATTTTCTTCCAAAAGCCTACAAAAGTGTGGAAAACACAAAAATGAATTAAAATGACCTAATGAAATAAAACCAAAGGATTAATACATGTAAGTTAAGGGCTTAAAATATGAATATTTGAGCACTTAACATACCCCCAAACTTACTTATTGCTAGTCCCTTAGCAATACAAAACTAAAAACAAAACGGAAAAACAGAAAACAAAAAGATAAATCCATCTTTCGTGGGATGTACGATTGCATTTAACATATGCAACAAGCCTTTTAAACCCCTAGGAATTCCCGAGTGGACGAGTGAAGTCTCGTGAGGGTTTTCTAGGAAAGTTATCTACAAACATCATGCAAGAGTTCATGTTATTCCAAAAATGAAAGCATCACTTCAAGATTATGATTTTCATTCATAAGCAAGCTTGAAAAGATGAACTCCATCTTCACAATGAATTGGAATCTCAAAGTTCAATCACTTACAAAGGACAAAGGACACTAAAACATCACAAGTTTCAAAACAGTGTAAAGTGAATTAGCACAAAATTATGAGGCTTCCAAATCTTTCCAATATGTAATGTCTCCATATCTCAAATTTCATTGAAATCCCTATTAGAATGACACATTGGCATTTTTTTTTTTCTTGGCCAGGTTGTGCAATGTTGGTTCCCTTAAGCTTTCTAATTGACCCTTGTAGCGAGGGTTAAGTCAATGACTCCCAAACGGGGTGGTTTTAGGGGATTAGGTGTAGAGACACCCCTAAGGACCTACTAACTCGAGTACAAAAGGCTACAAAACCAACTAACCATGACATTGATGAAATCAACATTTTTCACCTTTTGACGTGAACACTCAATGCTTTGAGGCAAGAGGTCCAGTTACTCAGTGAAAAGCCATCAATGATCATTTATTTCGTATCTTTTTTTTTTTTTCTTTTTTTTTTTTTAAATTTTTAAATTAATTTATTTTTATTAACAATATATGCCATAGTGTCATCTAATAAGTCATCCAAATTCATCCAAGATGCAGAAACACGCATATCAGACCTCATGTCATACCTCACAGATTATGTGCTAATGTGCTTATGTGATTAGATCAAATATGTGATTTTTCAACTGTCTTTAACGAGTAATAAACATTAATAGATTCACTCATCAGATCATGTGTTCAAAATTTTAAACTCACTGATGAATTGAAACCAAAATTCTTTTAGATCAACTTAAAATTTTAGGGCACATGAACATGCAAATTTTTTTTTTTTTTTTTTTTTTTTTTTTTTTTTTTTTTCAAACAAACACACGAAACAAACAAATAACATGAAATTGGGACAAAGTGTGTGTAAACAACACGTGTGCCCATACCCCCAAACTTAAATGACACATTGTCCCCAATGTGTCTAAATAAAGGAAAGAATGTACCCGGGAGATGGTCGACATGATATTGGGAGGCATGGCTCATAGCACACCCCCAAACTTGAAGTGAAGCACACTTGTCCTTGCAAAATAAGAAAACACATAAACAAGTAAAAAGAAACAAAACTAAAAATTGAACTTAAAACACACTAAACAAAATAAAAGGATAAACTATGGGGTGCCTCTCATGAGCGCTAAGTTTTACGTCTTCAGCCAGACGGTGGTCCCTATTCAGTGCTGCTCAGAAGCAGATGCTCTATAAGGTGGTGCTATAGATTTGACAGATTGAAGTGCCAAATCTTGTGATGCCAAATCTTGTTCTCTTGGTGCAAAGTTTGTTTCAATGTATGGCTTGACTCTGTGTCCACTGACTTTGAATAACTGGTCGGTTTGGGGGTTGTGAACCTCCAAAGCTCCATGAGGGAATACTTGTGTAGCAATGCAGGGCCCAGACCATCTTGACTTAAGCTTCCCAGGGAAGAGTTTCAATCTTGAGTTATAGATCAATACTTTTTGTCCTACTTGAAACTCCTTCCTGACCAGTTGCTTGTCATGGTATGCTTTGGTTCTATCTTTGTAGAGCTTGGCATTCTCATATGCATCACGCCTCAGTTCCTCCAGTTAATTTTGTTGGAGCCTCCTTTTGTCACCAGCTTGCTTCATATCGAAGTTAAACTTCTTGATGGCCCAGTACGCTTTGTGTTCCAATTCCACTGGTAGATGACATGCCTTCCCAAAAACCAAACGATATGGAGACATACCGATAGGTGTCTTGTAAGCAGTCCTATAAGCCCATAGTGCATCATTCAAGCGTAGTGACAATCCTTCCTATTGGGGTTCACTGTCTTTTCAAGGATACCTTTGATCTCTCTGTTGCTGATCTCAACTTGGCCACTGGTTTGAGGATGGTATGGAGTGCCAACCTTATGAGTGATGCCATACTTTTTTATCACAGAGGCAAAGGCATAGTTGTTGAAGTGGCTCCCTCCATCATTAATGATTGCCCTAGGTGTCACAAATCTAGCAAAGATGTTTTCCTGCAAAAACTTCACAACCACTTTATGATCATTAGTCCTTGAAGGGACAGCCCCGACCCATTTAGACAGATAACCCACACCCACAAGAATATATAGATAACCGAATGAGTTAGGAAATGGTCCCATGAAGTCAATACCACAGACATCAAAGAGCTCTACAACTTGAATATTTTGCAGTGGCATTTGGTTTCTGGATGAGATGTTACCTATCCTTTGGCATCTATCACAAGAGCTGTAAAACAAGAAAGCATCTTTAAACACATTAGGCCAATAAAAACTAGATTGTAATATCTTCAGTGCTGTTCTCTTGGCCCCAAAGTGTCCACCACAAGCAAACTGATGACAGTGTTGCAAAATACTCAAGTGCACTTCATTTGAGACACACCTTCTAATGATTTGATCATGGCAGAATTTGAACAAATTGGGTCATCCCAATGGTATTGTCTAGATATGGATATTAACTTCTTACTTTCTTGGCTAGACATACCAGGAGGAAACACATTGGTAGTGATATAATTCACTATATCTGCATACCATGGGAGTTGGATATCAACTCTAAACAACTCCTCATCTGGAAAATTTTCATTCAATTGGAGCTCATCTCCTTCCTCCTCGTGGAGTAATATGGATAAGTGATCCGCCACTACATTCTCACTTCCCTTCTTGTCTCTAATATCAAGGTCAAACTCTTGTAGTAATAATACCCATCTGATCAATCTAGGTTTGGCATCTTTCTTGGCAAAGAAATATTTCAATGCAGCATGATCAGTGAATACAATCACCTTAGAACCAATTAGGTACGACCTAAACTTCTCCGAAGCAAATATGACAGCTAATAATTCTTTCATAGTGGTAGAATAATTTAGTTGGGCATCATTGAATGTTCTAGAAGCATAATAAATGGCATGAGGTACCTTCTTGATTCGTTGACCCAACACAGCTCCTATGGCAAAGTCACTGGCATCACACATGAGCTCAAAGAGTAGACTCCAATCAGGTGCCCGCATGATTGGTGCAGATGTGAGCAGCTTTTTCAGTGTGTTGAAAGCAATCATGCATTCTTTAGTCCATTCAAACATGGCCTCCTTCCCTAGTAATGCACAGAGGGGCCTAGAGATCTTGGAGAAATCCTTGATGAACCTTCTATAGAATCTGGGATGTCCAAGAAAACTCCTCACTCCCTTTACTGTCAGAGGTGGGGGAAGTTTGGAGATGATATCTATCTTGGCCTTATCCACCTCAATGCCCTTGCTTGAAATAGCATGACCCAATACAATGCCTTGATGAACCATGAAATGGCATTTTTCCCAATTGAGCGCTAGGTTGCGTTCTTCACACCTCTTGAGAACATTCTTCAAATGGTGGAGGCATTCATCAAAACTAGACCTAAAAACACTAAAGTCATCCATAAATACCTCAATGGTTTTCTCCACCATGTCTGAAAAAATGCACATCATGCATCTTTGGAATGTGGTTTGGGCATTGCATAAGCCAAATGGCATCCTTCTATAGGCGAATGTGCCAAAAGGACATGTGAAGCTGGTCTTCTCCTAATCTTCTGGTGCTATTGTAATTTGATTATAGCCATTGTACCCATCCAAGAAACAATAGTGGCTATGGCCAGCTAGCCTCTTTAGCATTCGATTAATGAAGGGTAATGGAAAATGGTCTTTTCTGGTTACCTTGTTCAGTCTTTTGTAATCGATGCATACCCTCCACCCAGTGGTTACTCTTGTGGGTATCAGCTCATCATCTTCATTCTTTACCACTATGATCCCACTCTTTTTGGGCACTACTTGGACTAGACTGACCCATTTACTGTCGGAGATGGGATGGATGATGCCCACATCTAGCAGTTTTGAGACCTATGCCTTAACTACCTCCTTCATGTGAGGATTGAGTCTTCTCTGTGCATCCCTGGTTGGCTTTGCTTCGTCTTCAAGGAAGATCTGATGCAAGCACTTAGCTGGACATATTCCTTTGATATCGGCAATGGTCCACCCCAAATCGTTTTTATGTTCTCTAAGAGTTCTCAACAACTTTTCTTCTTCCCCACAACTCAGATTTGCAGCAATGATGACTGGTAGTGTCTTGTTTTTTCCTAAGTATGCATATTTTAGGTGATCTGGCAATTGCTTCAATTCCAGCTTGGGTGCCTGGACAATAGAAGGAACAAGAGAGGTATTAGTAGGCTCAAGAATCTCAAAGGAAGGAGTATACTTACTTGAGTATTTTGGAGAAGCCTCAAGGTGATGCATTGTTTCAATCATGTAATTAGTAACATCTTCAGGTTCTGGCTCAATGTCCTGCCTTGTAAAACTATGGGTGAGGGTGGCCTCCAATGGATCTTTATGTTGGTCCTACAAAACTGTCTCACTAACATCTTGGATCATACAAACATCAAAACATTCTAAATCTTCTTGAGGTAATTTCAATGCATCGAATATTTTGAATTCTATTGTCTCACCATTTATCTTCATGCTCACAATACCCTTTTTCGCACCTATTGTAGTGTCAGCTGTTCTCATAAAGTGTCTTCCTAAGATAATAGGTAAAGGTGATGGCATAGGAGATTCTTCTACATCCAATACAATGAAATTAACAGGTAAAATGAATGTACCTACCTTTACCAAAACATCCTCAAGTATACCTCTTGGTCTTTTAATGCTTCTGTCTGCCAATTGCAAGGTGATTGAGGTGGGTTGAAGCTCCCCCAAACCCAGCTTTTCATATACAGTGTAAGGTAGCAAATTAACCCCTGCTCCTAGATCTAGCAGCGCCTTTTCAAAAGAATGGTCTCCTATCCTGCAAGGAATGGTAAAACTGCCTGGGTTTGTTAGCTTTGGTGGTAATTTTCTTAACAAGACTACACATACCTCTTCTGTTAAGGCCACTATCTCATACTCCTAAAACATTCTAATAAAGGAATGTTGATTTCTACTTTCCTCAAGGTCTCAAAGATATCCATGAGTTGCTTTTCTTTCTTTGGTTTGACTAACCTTTGAGGGAAGGGAGGTGCATTTACCTTCTCCATTTTACTTACCTTGGAAGTTGAAGCTTCATCTAGAGATGCTTGAGGTGGCTCTTCAATTCCAATGACCTTGCCATTTCTGAGAACTGTGACTGCTTTCAACTGTTGGTGACGCCCTGGATTGGGTATTGTTTGGGCTGGAAATTCTTCCTACTTTCTTTCACTCAGCTCCCTTGCCATCTACCCCATTTGCATGTCCAGTCTTTGGACAACTTGCTCGGTCTTTTGAATGGACTGCTCATGCTTGGCATTTGTTTGTTTTTGATCAGTCATGAACTGCTGTTGAGAAGTCACCAGGGTGTGTATCATATTCTCCAGTTGGTTCAATTTTGACTCTTGAGTTGGCTGGCTTGCTTGTTGGGGATCCTTTTGTTGTCCTTGATTGTTATTCCATGAGAAATTAGGGTGGTTTTGCCACCCTGGCTTGTAGGTGTTGGAGTATGGATTGTTCTTGTAGGGGTAATTGTTTTGTCCCACATAATGTGCTTGCTCTTGATCTGCAGATGAATATAAAGGGCAAGTTTCAGTAGTATGACCTACTTGAGAACGTATGGCATATACCTGGAATTGGGTGGCTGGCTGATTGGGAGAGATGTTCTGAGTAGTCATGGCGTTTACAAGCATAAGGAATGCCTTCTGCATAGCAGCCATCTGATTTTGCACTCCGCTATTTTCTTCATTCCTGCCTTTGCTCCTTACACCTTGCCTCCTTCTGGATGGGAATTGTTGGGTGTGTTCACTCAACATCTCTAAGATCCTTATGGCTTCCTCACTACTCTTTTCCATCAGCATACCTCCACAAGCTG
This sequence comes from Corylus avellana, assembly GCF_901000735.1. NCBI lineage: Eukaryota > Viridiplantae > Streptophyta > Magnoliopsida > Fagales > Betulaceae > Corylus > Corylus avellana. The sequence continues at coordinate 13,815,768 of NC_081545.1, read as the reverse complement.
TATCCACAATACCCTTGTTAGTATCATCTAAACCTTCATAGAAAATTTGTACCTGATCATCTTGAGGGATGTTGTGATGTGGGCACTTTAGAAGCAATGAATTGAAGTGATCCCATGCCTCGAAGAACAGATCTCCATCTCGTTGTTGGAACATTTGAAGTTCGCTTTTAAGTTGTCTTGTCTTCTGGGCTGGGAAAAACTTCTTCAGAAACTTGGTGGTTAATTCTTCCCAAGTATGGATAGAATCTGCAGGCAAGGAATTGTACCACAGTTTAGCATTATCGTTCAAAGAGAAAGGGAAGAGGACTAACCTGAGTCTCTCTGGAGTTAGGCCTTGGATATGTTGCAACTTGCATAAATCAAAGAATTCTTTAAGATGCAAGTTGGGATCCTCAGTAGCTGTGCCTCTGAAGTGAGTCAATGCATTAAGGATTTGAGGAGAAATATAATAGTTGCTTTCCACCTCCGGTTGATATGCTATGCATGAAGGTTGATGGAGGTTTGCTGGAACGAATGCCTGCTTCATCGGTCTCCTCACCCATGGTGGATTTGCCTTTAATGGTCTTGGCCCAATTGGATTCTCTTGCAAATCTTCCATCTCAATTTCTTCCTCTTCTTCTTTGTTTCTAGGTCGTTGTTGAATTGTTTGTTCAGTTTCAGGATCAAGTGGAATAACAGTTGAGGCTTGAGATCGACGACCTTGCATCAACTGAATTGTTTCTTCAGTTAGGCAGCTTCAGTGCTGCTGGTCTGGAAGCTTCCTGGAATTGTGCTCGATAGCAAGTTGGTGAGTTCGATTGCACTGCGTTCGATCGCACTTGGCTAACGATGGATTGCAAGCACAGAATGCTAATTTGCAACCTATAACAGAAAACAGAAAACAGAAAAGTTAGGAAAAACGAAAAATCATTTTGATTTTTGATAACAACTAAATTTAAAATTGAAAATTAAAATAACACAACTAAAGAAAAATAATTCTAAACAAAAATTCGCTGCAGTCCCCGGCAATGGCGCCAAAAACTTGTTGTTCCACAATTACCCACCTGAATTAATAGGCACATAACTGGATGTTTTACCTGCAAGTGCACGAGGTCAACATAGTAGTATAGTGTGCAAATACTGGGTCATTCCCACGAGGACTGGTGAATCTTGTTTTAAAATCAATTCCCAAAGTAAAATAAAGCAAGAGATTGAATTTAAATTGATAATGATAAAAAGGTAGGGCTTTAATATCCACCACCAATTATATTTAGCTAATATATCAATATGCCAATGTTTTGATCATGTTATGAATATCTAATGTTTGTCAACCTAAGGGCATTGGTGTCTACTCCTTAAACTATTGATTTCTCTAAGCAACGAATTAGGTATGGGTGTCTACTCTAATTCTTTTCTTTCTTAAAGGATTTAGCATGGGTGTCTACTAAGTTGTTCTTTAAGAAAGCATAAAACTGTGGAAATTGACAAACACATGAGGCCTAGGGCGTGGGTGTCTACTCCCGGTTCCCCATGTTGATTAACCCAAGAATCCGGTGTGGATATCTTTTATTACTTATGTGAAACCCATGACTCAGTCATCTAAATTGATTTAACTAACTAGTCCATACCACATGCACATGTTGATCAGGTACACACATTTGAGGAATTCATGAAACTAGGTATTAATCAAGTTAGACATCATAACAAGATCATCACAAAGGCGCCAATATTGAATATTAACAAAACATAACTAGGGCTTTAATCTAGCCCTACTAAATAAATTAGCTACACAGAGAGTTGATGTTAAACATCTTCATAAAATAAAAGAAAATAAAGGAAAAGAATAAACCCGAGACTTGAACTTGAAGAGCTCCAATTCTTCTCCTTGCAAAAGCCTCCCTATTTTAGAGACTTAAGCGTCTATTTATAAGCTTTAGAAGTCCTTGACAAACTAGTAAACCTAGGAATTTCGTAGGGTTTCAAAACCTATTATAGTTGGAAGTTGGAAAACCCTAATATGGAAAGAATGACCCTCTAGCCGCCACTTGATATGTCTCCTGCGCACGGGTGCGATCGATCGCAACCCGTGTGCGCTTGATCGCAGGTCTGCGATCGAGCCTCTTCTGTTCTGTGCTCGAATGCTGATTGCCTGCTTTGCGCTATGTCTTCTCTGGTACTACGCTCGATCGCAGTGTTAGGGACTCCCATTTTTCCTATCTTCTCTCTTTGAGCCCAAATCTTCCAGATTTACTTTATTTTCTTCCAAAAGCCTACAAAAGTGTGGAAAACACAAAAATGAATTAAAATGACCTAATTAACTAAAACCAAATGATTAATACATGTAAGTTAAGGGCTTAAAATATGAATATTTTAGCACTTAATACTCGTCTGGTGGGGAATCATGAACTGGAATAAAATAGGAGGAAAACTCAGGGACCTTCTCTATCTTGATGTCCTCAAATTGCTCATCATATAGCTCCAACAGACGTCTCTCTTGGATTCTTAGTAATTCGGGAATAGGAGCTGAAGTTGAAGAAGTTTCAGAGCTTTCTTTCTTTTCCTGATGTATCTCCTCTTGACCTTTGGTTTGCTCCCCATTCCCCTCTTCCACTTGATTTTCAACCACCTCTTCACTCCTTAGTGTGACAGCTTGCGCATGATAGTAGGTGCATTCTTCCTCCATATATTGCTCATTAGGATTGGCCATCAACTGACCTAGACACTCTCCTTCTTCTTTTTCTTTAAATATATTTGATCTATAGTTAGTGCAGTAACTGTGCTACTCTCTAGGTGTGCGATCGATTGAACTGTAAGGTGCGCTCGATCATACACGTCCGCTTGATCGCCATTGTTGGGCGATCGATCGCACCTCAAGAGGCAGAACAGTTACTACAAGAAAAATAAAAAATAACTAAATTAAAATAACACAACTAAAGGAAAATAATTCTAAACAAAATTCGCCGCAATCCCCGGCAATGGCGCCAAAAACTTGTTGTTCACAATTACCTACCTAAATTAATAGGCAAATAATTGGATGTTTTACCCACAAGTGCATGAGGTCAACATAGTAGTATAGTATGCAAATGCGGCGTCATTCCCACGAGGATTGCTGAATCTTGTCTAGAATCAATTCCCAAAGTAAAATAAAACAAGAGATTGGATTTAAGTTGATAATGATAAAAAGGTAGGGTTTTGATATCCACTACTAATTATATTTAGTTAATACATCAATATGCCAATGTTTTGATCATGTTATGAATATCTAATGTTTGTCGACCTAAGGGCATTGGTGTCTACTGTTGTGTAAATATCTACCTAAATTAATAGGTAAATAATTGTACGTTTTACCTGCAAGTGCACAAGGTCAACATAGTAGTATATGGTGCAAGTACAGGGTCATTCCCACGAGGATTGCTGAATTTCCGTTTAAAAATAAATTCCTTAAGTAAAATAGAGATTGATTGAGTTGATAATAATAAAAAGGTAAGGCTTTGATATCCACCATTAATTATATTTAACTAATATAACAATATGCCAATGCTTTGATCATGTTATGCATATATAATATTTGTCAACCTAAGGGCATGGGTGTGTACTCCTTAAGCTATAGATTTCCCTAAGCAACGAGTTAGGCATGGGTGTATACTCTAACTATTTTCTTTTCCTAAAGGATTCAGCATGGTATATACTAAGTTGTTCTTTAGAAAAGCATATGTTCTATGAAAATCGACAAACACACGAGGCCTACGGCATGGGTGTATACTCCCAGTTCCCCATGTTGATTAACCCAAGAATCGCGGTGTGGATTCTTTTGTCACTTATGTTAAACCCAGGACTCGGTCATCCAAATTGATCTAACTAATTAGTCCATACCACATGCATATGTTGATCAGGCACACACATATGAGGAATTCATGCAAGCAGGTATTAGCAAGTTAAATAGCACAACAAGATCATTACAAAGGCGCCAATATTGAAATATTAATTAAACATAACTAGGGCTTCAATCTAGCCCTACTAAATAAATTAGCTACACATAGAGTTGATGTTAAACATCTTCATAAAAGAAAAGAAAAGAAAAGAATAAACCCGAGACTTGAACTTCAAGAGCCCGTCTTCTTCTCCTGACAAAGTATATCTATTCTAGAGGCTTAAGAGTCTGTTTATAGGTTTTGGAAGTCCTTGGCAAAGTAGTAAACCTAGGGATTTCGTAGGGTTTTGAGACCTATTACAATTGAGAGTTGGAAAACCCTAATATGGAAAGAGTGACACTTCAGCCACCACTTGATGTGTCTCCTGCGCACCGGTGCGATCGATCGCAGCCCGTGTGTGCTCGATCGCTGGTATGCGATCGATCCTTCTTCTGGCATGCGTTCGATCGCTCCTGGCCTGCTTTGTACTGTGTCCTCTTGGGTGCTGCGCTCGATCGCAGGTACCCTACGATTGATCGCAGTGTCAGGGAGCTCCAATTTTCTCCATCTTCTCTTTTTGAGCCCAAATCATCTAGATTTACTTCATTTTCTTCCAAAAGCCTGCAAAAGTATGAAAAACACAAAAAGGAATTAAAATGGCCTAATTAACTAAAACCAAAGGATTAAAACATGCAAGTTAATGGCTGAAAATATGAATATTTTAGCACTTATCACACCCCCAAACTTACATATTGATAGTCCCTTAGCAATACAAAACTGAAAACAGGAATGGAAAAACAGAAGTCAAAAGATAAATCCATTTTTCGTGGGATGTACGATTGCATTTAGAGTATGCAACAAGCCTTTTAAACCCCTAGGAATTCCCTAGTGGACGAGTGAAGTCTCGTGAGGGTTTTCGAGAAATGTTACCCACAAACATCATGCAAGAGTTCATGTTATTCCAAAAATTAAAGCATCACTTCAAGATTATGATTTTCATTAATAAGCAAGCTTAAAAAGATGAACTCCATCTTCATAGTGAATTGGAATCTCAAAGTGCAATTACTTACAAAGGACATGCTAAATCATCACAAGTTTGAAAATTGTGTACCGTGAACTAGAACAAAATTATGAGGCTTCCAAATCTTTCCAATATGCAATGTCTCCTTATCTCAGAATTCACTGAAATTCCTATTAGAATGACACACTGGCATATTTCTTTTTCTTTCTTTTTCTCTTTTTTTGTTTTTTTTTTTTTGTTTTGGTCAAGTTGTGCAATGTTGGTTCCCTTAAGCTTTCTAATTGACCATTGTAGCAAGTGTTAAGTCAATGACTCCCAAACTAGGTGGTTTTAGGGTATTAGGTGTAGAGACACCCCTAAGGACCTACTAATTCGAGTCAAAAAGGCTACAAAACTAACTAACCATGACATTGATTAAATCCAAATTTTTCACCTTTTGACATGAACACTCAATGCTTTGAAACAAGAGGTCCAGTTACTCAGTAAAAAGCCATCAATGATCATTTATGTATTCTTTTTTCTTTTTTTTTTCTTCTCACTACTATATATGCCACAGTGTCATCTAATAAGTCATCCAACTTCATCCAAGATGCAAAAACACACATATCAGACCTCATGTCATTCCTCACAAATTATGTGCTAATGTGCTTGAGTGCTCAGATTAAACATGAGATTTATCAACAGTCCTAAACAAGTAACCAAACTAACAGATTCATTCATCAGATCATGTGTTCAAAATTTTAAGCTCACTGATGAATTCAAATCACAATTCTTTTAGATCAACCTAAAATTTTAGGGTAAACATGAACATGCATAATTTTTTTTTTAATTTTTATTCTTATTTTTTTTTTCAAATAAACAAACAACACACAAAACAAATAACATGAAATTGGGATAAAGGGTGTGTGAACATGTGTGCCCATACCCCCAAACTTAATTGACATATTGTCCCCAATGTGTCTAAGTAAAGGAAAGAATGTACCCAGGAGATGGTGGACATAGTCTTGGAAAGCATGGCTCATAGCACACCCCCAAACTTTAATTAAAGCACACTTGTCCCTGCGAAATAAGAAAACACACAAACAAGTAAAAAGGAACAAAATCTAAAACTAAATAAAAATTGAACTAAAAACACATTAAACAAAACAAAATAAAAAGATAACGATGGGAAGCTGCCTAAGTGCACTCGATCGCACGCATGATGCGTTTGATTGCACTAACAAAATGTGTTGAACTCACAAATGGAGACCTGTGCTCAATCGCATGCTGGTTACGATCGATCGCAGTAACAGAATGGAAAACAAGACAAACACTAATAACAGAAAAAAAAAAAAGACCAAAATAAAATAAAAACAAAACATAAGTGAAACAAAACAAAAGGATATGCTATGGGGTGCCTCTCATGAGCGCTAAGTTTTACGTCTTCAGCCATACAGTGGTCGTCTCTTAGTGTTGGCCAGAAGTAGATGCTCCATTTTGGATGGATTGGAGTGCCAAATCTTCATCTCTTGGTACCAATTTTACTTCATGATATGGCTTGACTCTGTGTCCATTGACTTTGAATGACTAGTCGGTTTGGGGGTCGTGAATTTCCAAGGGTCCATGAGGGAATACTTGTGTAACGATGCAGGGCCCAGACCATCTTGATTTAAGCTTTCCAGGAGAGAGTTTCAATCTTGAATTATAGATCAAAACCTTCTGTCCTACTTGAAACTCCTTCCTGATCAGCTGTTTGTCATGGTATGCTTTGGTTTGGTCCTTGTAGAGCTTGGCATTCTCATATGCATCACACCTCAGTTCCTCCAGTTCATTTAGTTGGAGCTTCCTCTTGTCACCAACTTGCTTCATATCGAAGTTAAACTCCTTGATGGCCCAATACGCTTTGTGTTCCAATTCCACTGGGAGATGACATGCTTTCCCAAAAACCAATCGATATGGAGACATACCGATAGGTGTCTTGTAAGTAGTCCTTTAAGCCCCTAGTTCATCGTTTAAGCGCAGTGACCAATCCTTCCTATTGGGGTTCACTGTCCTTTCAAGGATGCCTTTGATTTCTCTGTTGCTACTCTCCACTTGGCCACTAGTTTGGGGATGGTATGGAGTGCCAACCTTATGAGTGATGCCATATTTCTTCATCACAGAAGTAAAAGCATAGTTGTTAAAGTGGCTCCCCCCATCACTAATGATTGCTCTAGGTGTTCCAAATCTAGCAAAGATGTTTTCCTACAAAAACTTCACAACCACTTTGTGATCATTAGTCCTTGAGGGGACAGCCTCGACCCATTTAGACACATAATCCGCACCCACAAGAATATATGAATAACCGAATGAGTTAGGAAATGGTCCCATGAAGCCAATACCCCAAACATCGAAGAGTTCTACAACTTGAATATTTTGTAGTGGCATTTGATTTCTAGATGAGATGTTACCTGTCTTTTGGAATTTATCACAAGAGCTGTAAAACAAGAAAGCGTCTCTAAACATATTAGGCCAATAAAAACCAGATTGTAATACCTTAAGCGCTGTTCTCTAGGCCCCAAAGTGTCCACCACAAGCAAACTGATGACAGTGCTGCAAAATACTCAAGTGGTCATCTTCTTGGACACATCTTCTAATGATTTGATCAGGGCAGAATTTGAACAAATAGGGGTCATCCCAATGGTATTGTCGAGACATAGATATTAACCTCTTCCTTTCTTGGCTAGACATATCTGGTGGAAAGACCTTGGCAGTGATGTAATTCACTATATCTGCATACCATGGGAGTTGGATATCAACTGCAAACAACTGCTCATCTGGAAAATTTTCATTCAGTGGGAGCTCATCTCCTTCCTCTTCGTGGAGTAATTTGGATAAGTAATTTGCCACCACATTCTCATTGTCCTTTTTGTCTCTAATCTCAAGGTCAAACTCTTGTAGTAATAATACCCATCTGATCAATCTTGGTTTGGCATCTTTCTTGGTAAACAAATATCTCAACGCAGCATGAGCAGTGAATACAATAACCTTAGAACCAATTAGGTACGACCTGAACTTCTCCAAAGCAAATATGATAGGTAATAATTCTTTCTCAGGAGTAGAATAATTTAGCTAGGCATCATTCAATGTTCTAGAAGCATAATAAATGGCATGAGGTACCTTCTTGATTCTTTGACCAGAGAGGGCTCCCACAGCAAAGTCATTGGGATCACACATGAGCTCAAAGGGTAGGCTCCAATCAGGTGCTCGCATTATTGATGCAGAAGTGAACAGCTTTTTCAGTGTGTTGAAGGCAATCATGCATTCTTTAGTCCATTCAAACTTGGCCTCCTTCCCTAGCAATGCATAGAGGGGTCTAGAGATCTTGGAGAAGTCCTTGATGAACCTTCTATAGAATTTGGCATGTCCAAGAAAACTCCTCACCCCCTTGACTGTCAGAGGTGGGGTGAGTTTGGAGATTATATCTATTTTGGCCTTGTCCACCTCATTGCCCTTGTTTCAAATAGCATGACCCAATATGATGCCTTGTTGAACCATGAAATGGCATTTTTCCCAATTGAGCACTAGATTGCATTCTTCACACCTCTTGAGAACATTCTTCAAATGGTGGAGGCATTCATCAAAACTAGACCCAAAAACGCTAAAGTCATCCATAAATACCTCAATGGTTTTCTCCACTATGTCTAAAAAAATGCTCATCATGCATCTTTGGAATGTAGCTGGGGCATTGCATAAGCCAAATGGCATCCTTCTGTAGGTGAATGTGCCAAAAGGACATGAGAAGGTGGTATTCTCTTGATCCTCTAGTGCTATTGCAATCTGATTATAACCACTATATCCATCCAAGAAACAGTACTGGTTATGGCCAGTTAATCTCTCTAGCATTTGGTCAATGAAGGGTAATGGAAAGTGGTCTTTTCTTGTTACCTTGTTCAGTCTTCTGTAATCGATGCATACCCTCCACCCAGTGGTTACTCTTGTGGGTATTAGTTTATCATCTTCATTCTGCACCACTGTGATCCCACTCTTTTTTGGCACTACTTGGACTGGATTGACCCATTTACTATCTGAGATGGGATAGATGATGCCCACATCTAGTAGTTTTAATACCTCTGCCTTGACTACCTCCTTCATGTGTGGGTTAAGTCTTCTCTGTGCATCCCTGGTTGGCTTTGCTTTGTCTTCAAGGAAGATTTGATGCATGCACTTAGCTAGACTTATTCCTTTGATATCAGTAATGGTCCACCCCAAGGCGGTTTTATGTTCTCTAAGAATTCTCAACAGCTTTTCTTCTTCCCCACAAGTCAGATTTGCAGCATTGATGACTGGTAGTGTCTTGTTTTCTCCCAAGTATGCATAGTTTAGGTGCTCCGGCAATTGCTTCAATTCCAGCTTGGGTGCCTATACAACAGAGGGAACAAGAGAGGTGTTAGTGGGCTCAAGAACTTCAAAGGGATGAGTATACTTACCTGAGTATTTTGGAGTGGCCTCAAGGGTATGCACTGTTTCAATGATGTCATTAGTAACATCTTCAGGTTTTTGCTCAATGTCCTGCCTTGTGAAACTATGGGTGGGGGTTGCCTCCAATGGATCTTTATGTTGGTCCTGCAAAACTGTCTTACCAACATCTTGGATCATACAAACATCAAAACATTCTAAATCTTCTTGAGGTAATTTCAATCCATCGAATATTTTGAACTCTATTGTCTCACCATTTACCTTCATGCTCACAATTCCCATTTTTACACCTATTGTAGTATCAGCAGTTCGCTTCCTAAGATAATAGGTAAAGGAAATGGCATAGAAGATTCTTCCACATCCAACACAATGAAATCAGCAGGTAGAATAAATGTACCTACCTTTACCAAAACATCGTCAAGTATACCTCTTGGTCTTTTGATGCTTCTGTCTACCAATTGCAAGGTGATAGAGGTCGGTTGAAGCTCCCCCAATCCCAGCTTTTCATATACAGTGTAAGGCATCAAATTCACCCTTGCTCCTAGATCCAGTAATGCCTTTTCAAAAGATGGTCTCTGATAACTGTTAAAATATTCATATTTTCAGCCCTTAAATTGCATGTTTTAATCCTTTGGTTTTAATTAATTAGGCCATTTTAATTCCTTTTTGTGTTTTCCGTACTTTTACAGGCTTTTGGAAGAAAATGAAGTAAAACTAGGTGATTTGAGCTCAAAAGAGGAAATGAAGACATTTGGAGCTCCCTGGTACTGCGATCAATCACAGGGTACCTGCGATCAAGCACAATACCTGAGAGGACACAGCATTGAACAGGCCAGGAGTGATTGAGCGCATGCCAAAAGAAGGAAAGATCACAGACCTGCGATCGTGCGTAGGAGACTTATCAAGTGGCTGCTGGATTGACATTATTTCCATACTAGGACTTTCCAACTCCAATTTGTAATAGGTTTCAAAACCCTACCAAATCCCTAGGTTTACTACTTGGTCTAGGACTTCTAAAGCCTATAAATAGACCCTTAAGCCTCTAGAATTGGGAGACTTGGGAAGGAGAAGAATAGGAGCTCTTCAAGTTCATGTCTCGGGTTCATTCTTTTCTTTTATTTTATTTTATTTTATGAAGATGTTTAACATCAACTTTATGAGTAGCTAATTTAATTAGTAGGGCTTGATTGAAGCCCTAGTTATGCTTTGTTAATATTTCAATATTGGCGCCTTTGTGATGATCTTATTGTGCTATTTAACTTGATTAATACTTGCTTGCATGAATTCCTCATATGTGTGTGCCTGATCAACATATGCATGTGGTATGGACTAGTTAGTTAAATCAATTTGGATGGCCGAGTCCTGGGTTTAACATAAGTAACAAAAGAAATCCACACCGGGTTCTTGGGTTAATGAACATGGCGAACCGGGAGTATATGCCATGCCCTAGGCCTCGTGTGTTTGTCGATTTCCATAGAACATATGCTTTCCTAAGGAACAACTTAGTATAAATCATGCTAAATCCCTTAGGAATGAAAAGAGTTAGAGTAGACGCCATGCCTAACTTGTTGCTTAGGGAAATCTATAGCTTTAGGAGTATACGCCATGCCCTATGGTTGACAAACATTAGATATGCATAATTTGATCAAAGCATTGGCATATTGTTATATTAGCTAAATATAATTAGTGGTGGATATCAAAGCCCTACCCTTTATTATCATCACTTCAACAATAAATCTTTGTTTTGCTTTTGCTTCAAATCTATTTTTAAATATAAATTCAGCAATCCTCGTGGGAATGATCCTGTACTTGCATCATATACTACTATGTTGACCATGTGCACTTGCAGGTAAAACGTACAATTATTCACCTATTAATTTAGGTAGATTTTTGCACAACAAGTTTTTGGCGCCGTTGCCGGGGATTGCGGCGAATTTTGTTTAAAACTATTTTCCTTTAGTTTGCTATTTTAATTTTCAATTTTTAATTTAGTGTTAGCAAAAAATCAAAAAGAATTTCTTGTTTTCCCTAACTTTTTTGTTTTCTGTTTCAGGTTGCGGATTGGCATTCTGTGATTGCGATCAATCGTTAGCCAAGTGCAATCGAGCACACTGCGATCGAACGCACCAACCTGCGATCGAACGTAGTTCCAGGGAGCATCCAGACCAGGCAGTACTGAAGCTGCCTAACTGAAGAAGTAATCTAGTTCATGCAAGGTCATCGATCTCAATCCTCAACCGTTCTTCCACTTGATCCTGAAATTGAGCGGACAATTCGACAACGACCAAGGGACAAAGAAAAAGAAGAAGTTGAAATGGAGGATATGCAAGAAAATCCAATTGGGCAAGACCCTTAGAAGCAAATCCACCACGGGTGCGGAGACCAATGAAACAGGCATATGTGCCAACAAACGTCCATCAACCCTCTTGCATAGCATATCAACCAGAGGTGGATGATAGCTATTATATCTCTCCCCAAATCCTAAATGCATTGACTCATTTCAGAGGCACAGCTACTGAGGATCCCAACTTGCATCTTAAGGAATTCTTTGACTTATGCAAGTTGCAGCATGTTCGAGGCCTAACTCTAGAGAGACTCAGGTTAGTCCTCTTTCCTTTTTCCTTGAAAGATAATGCTAAACTATGGTACAATTCCTTGCCTGCAGAATCCATTCATACTTGGGAAGAATTGACCTCCAAGTTTCTGAAGAGGTTTTTTGTAGCCCAAAAGACAAAACAACTTAAAAGGAAACTTCAATTGTTCCAACAGCGAGATGGAGATTTGTTCTTTGAGGCCTGGGACCACTTCAATTCCTTACTTCTAAAGTGCCCACACCACAACATCCCTCAAGATGAGCAGGTACAAATTTTGTATGAAGGATTAGATGATACTAACAAAGGGATGGTTGATTCAGCTTGTGGAGGAACACTTATGGAGATGAGTAGTGAGGAAGTTGTGGAACTTTTCGAGACATTAAGTGAGCACTCACAGCAATTCTGCTCAAGGGGAAGAAGAGGAATTCAAAGCAAGGGCATGTATGAAGTAAACCTCAGTGGGCGATCAACCAATCAGTTGGCTGTGGTAGAAAAGAAATTGGATATGCTTGTCAAGGCCATGACTATTCAGAAAATCTTACCTCTGCAACAGGACCCACCAATCCAGGTATGTGCTGTTTGTTCCCATTTAGAACACACCACTGAGACCTGTCCTTTTGCAGCACAAGAAGAGGTGAATTTTGTGGGACAAAACAATTATCCCCACAAGAACAACCCATACTCCAATACTTACAATCCAGGATGGCGCAACCATCCAAATTTCTCCTGGGGCAATAATCAAGGACAACAGAAAGGGCCCCAACAAGCCAGCCAACCAACTCAAGAGCCAAAGATGAACCAACTGGAGAATATGATACACAACCTTGTGACTTCACAACAGCAGTTCATGGCTAATCAAAAACATGTCAATACAAAAACTGAGCAAGCCATACAAAAACTGGAAGTGCAAATGGGTTAGATGGCAAATGAGCTGAGTGAGAGGAAGCAGAGAGAATTTCCAGCTCAAACAGTAGCTAACCCTGGAAATCACCAGCAGCTGAAGGCCGCCACAGCTCTGAGAGGTCCTACTCCTACAAGAGCACTTGAGCTAGATTCTGAGCTCAAGTGTAGCTCTTCACACTAGGAGCATTACAATCACAAGTAGACGTGTTTGAGCAGAACCTCAAGCGCATCTACTCAAAATAGTGGTACTGAAGCCACTGAAGGCAGTAACATTTTCACTCTTATCTTCTTCATCTTACTTTCTTTACTTCACATATGTTTCAATTATCCTTTATGTTTCATTTTTATTAACCTTTACTTTACTTTTCTTTTGTTTCCAAAAAAAAAAAAAAATTCTGACATTCTGTTACTACGATCGATCGCAACAGGTATGCGATCGAGCACAGTAACCGAAAGGTGGCTCGACACTCTCTGTAAGTGCGATCGAACGCACCATAGGTGCGATTGAGTGCATATGACCCACACATGCACATCGCTGGCCGAATGTGATCGAGCGCAGCAAGAGTGCGATCGAGCGCACTCGGACAGCAGGGCGTGTGACTTATTTAGGTCACTTTTTCCCCATGGCCAATAACTTCTCTCCTGGCGCCGTATAGATTCTCCCCAACTCCCCACCTCCGACACTCATCCTCCTCCCATTTTTCACCTAGTTTTCACCAAATCCACTACACCACCACCATCTAAGACCCTTCTCCGGCCACCATACCATCATCTTTCACCTAAAACCACTTCATACATCCCATTCTCACCCCAACCCTCAATATCTCCGAACACTCATCCAACCTCCAATTTTTTTCAATTTTTCTTGCAATTATGGGTGCTTATCCACCCACATTGCCTCTGTGTTGGAATCTTGTGTATTTCCAGGGAGTTTGGGGCATCCTTGGCCGGAGTTGTCTTTGTGGTCATCAGAAGTGCACACCACCTGTTCGACAAAAGTCCCCAGTCAAGCTCACAATGCCTAGAGCCCGTGCTTCATCATCCCGGGGGTCCGACGCCCAAGCCATCTCTCCTCCATCCACTTTTGAGGAGTGGGAGCTTTTATTTGAAACCACCTTCGCCATCAGAGAAGACTTTCAAAACAATGAGGTGACTTAATGGGGGGTCGCCTGATAAGTGCTAAAATATTCATATTTTCAGCCCTTAACTTACATGTTTTAATCCTTTGGTTTTAGTTAATTAGGCCATTTTACTTTCTTTTTGTATTTTCTTTGGTTTTTTAGGCTTTTGGAAGAAAAGAAAGCGTTTCTGGAAGAATTACAAGCTTAAAGGGCAAATTGGGAAAACCTAGAAGATATGGTTAAGCTTAACCCATCATGGTTAAATTTAATCAAATAAAGGAAAGGATCAATTCGGAATTTCTCACATTGAAGTCAAATTGGATTGGATGCAAAATTGGATTCTGAACACGTCTCGGTATTTTGACCATAACTTTCATCTCAGATATCCGATTAAGGTAATTCAAGCGGCATTAGAAAGCTAACTCAAAATGATACAATTCACTGTGAAATATCATTTCCCCAATTCGGAGTGCCACAAGGTCAAAATCGTGCCGCAATTTAAGATCGCAATTCTGGGCAATCTTACTCCGATTTGGACTTAGGTTTTCTCTATCCTAATTGGACTTGGACTTAAAACTCCGAATTTCCTAGGATTACTAGGGCTTCTAGGACTCTCTTAAGCTCTATAAATAGACCCCTAAGCCTCACAATTTAATTCATCCTTAAATCCTTAGAAGAGGCACAACTTGGGGAGAGGAATTTGGAGGCTACCTTTCCGTTCTTTCTTTCCCTTTTCTTTTTAGTTTTATTTTCATTATGTGTAACTAACTCTTAAGGAGGGCTAGATTGAAGCCCTAATCATGTTTATTTAATATTTCAATATTGGCACCTTTGTGATAATCATATTGTGTTGCTTAACTTAATTAATTCATGTTTTCTTGAATTCCTCATATGTATGTGATTGGCCACTATATGCATGTGGTATGGATTAGTTAATTAAATCGATTTGGATGACCGAGTCCTGGGTTTAATAAGAGTAACAAAAGATATCTACACCGGATTCTTGGGTTAATCAACATGGGGAACCGGGAGTAGACACCCATGCCCTAGGCCTCGTGTGTTTGTCGATTTCCACAGTTTTTATGCTTTCTTAAAGAACAACTTAGTAGACACCCATGCTAAATCCTTTAAGAAAGAGAAGAATTAGAGCAGACACCCATGCCTAATTTGTTGCTTAGGAAAATCAATAGCTTAAGGAGTAGACACCCATGCCCTTAGGTTGGCAAACATTAAGTACTCATAATAGGATTGGATCATTGGCATATTGTTATATTATCTAAGCATGATTAGTGGTGGATATCAAAGCCCTGCCTTTAATTTTACTTTATTTTTATCTCTTTTTATTTTTTTTTAATATCAAATCTGTGACAATTTGATATTTTAATTAATTCTAAATAAAATCACAATCCTCGTGGGATCGATCTCGTACTTGCTGCACTATACTATTGTTTTGATCTTGTGCACTTGTGAGTTAAAACGTACAATTATTTACCTATTAATTTAGGTAAATTTTGGCACAACATTGCCGAGTTTAGGCGAAGGGGTCTCAAGAAGCTCTTTAAACCGGTCACCTCTACCGCCTACCGGAAGCTGGTCGTTGAATTCTACGCCAAGCTTTCCCATGACTTTGACAACTCGGCTGCTCTCTCCTCAAAAGTACGAGGGCAAATTGTTCATGTGACGAGAGCCGACATAGCCACAGCCTTGCAGTGCAATGATGAGCATCCTCCAAAAACTGCAAATCTTGGAGAGCAACCGCCCCGATACTATGTGGCGGAAATCATTGAAGACATGTGCCAAGGGCACTATGCGGATGCCCACCACAATGCCGGCAGCCGGTCCAAGCTACCTCGAAGGTTGTGATTTGTGGATTCCATCTTACACCGAAATGCCTTTCCCTTGGGACACAAAACTCAAAGGCGTGATCAATTCCTCCAAACTCTCTACGCCTTTCACAAGGATGCATGGTACTCTATTCCCGACATCATTTGGAACCAAATCCATAAATTTTGGAATGGAGTACACATTGGGGGAGCCGAGTCCACACATTTATGGGGATTACCTTTCCCTTACTTGATCACGTACATTCTGCGGAAGAAGGGCATTAAGGCCACAGCAGCTGATGAGCCAGTCACCACCACTCCATTATTTGGCATTCGCCAATGGAACAAGAGCTACTCCTATATGCCCCGGGCACCTCCAGAAGAAGGAGAAGAGGCAGATGGGGTCGAGCCAACGGCCAAAGATGAACCGGCAGCTGAGCCAGCAGATGAAGATGAGGAGGAGACCCCAATTGACGTTCGAGCCATCCAATACTGATCCCTTTGTGAACAAATGGATGGTCTTCGGAGAGAGCTAGCTGATCAAAGAAGGGAGGCTAGGGAAGATAAGGTCGCCATGGACAAACGCTTAGCTGCCCTAGAAGAATTGATGCGGTCCATCCTAAACCGGTTACCACCACCATCTGGAGCATCTACTTCTGGGCAACATTGAGAGGGGACCACCGTCTGGCTGATGACGTAAAACTTAGCGCTCATGGGAGGCACCCCATAGCATATCCTTTTATTTTGTTGGTTGTTTTACTTTATTTTGTTTGATTTATATCTTGTGTTTTCATTTGTGTTTAGTATTTTTGTTTTTTTTTGGTATTTTGTTGTTCTTTTCCATTCTGTTACTGCGATCGAGTACAAGTCTCCATTTGTGAGGCTACTGCACTCTGTTAGTGCGATCGAACGCACAACATGTGCGATCGAGCGCACTTGGCAGCATCTCATAGTTATTATTATTATTATTTTTCTGTTCAATTTTTATTTTGTTTTAGTTTTGTTCCTTTTTACTTGTTTGTGTGTTTTATTTTGTAGGGACAAGTGTGCTTCAATTCAAGTTTGGGGGTGTGCTATGAGCCATGCTTTCCAAGACTACGTTGACCATCTCCCGGGTACATTCTTTCCTTTACTTAGACACATTGGGGATAATGTGTCATTTAAGTTTGGGGGTATGGGCACACATGTTTACACACACTTTGTCCCAATTTCATGTTGTTTGTTTTGTGTGTTGTTTGTTTATTTGAAAAAAAAAATAAGAATAAAAATTAAAAAAAAAATTATGCATGTTCATGTTTATCCTAAAATTTTAGGTTGATCTGAAAAAATTGTGGCTTGAATTCATCAGTGAGCTTAACATTTTAAACACATGATCTGATGAGTGAATCTGTTGGTTTGGTTATTTGTTGAGGACAGTTGAAAAATCACATGTTTGATCAGATCACACAAGCACATTAGCACATAATTTGTGAGGTATGACATGAGGTCTGATTTGTGAATTTCTGCATCTTGGATGAAATTGGATGACTTATTAGATGACACCATGGCATATATAATGTTAATAAAAATAAATAAATAAATAAATAAATGATCATTGAAAGCTTTTCACTGAGTAACTAGGCCTCTTGCCTCAGAGCATTGAGTGTTCACGTCAAAAGGTGAAAATTTTGGATTTGATCAATGTCATGGTTAGTTAGTTTTGTAGCCTTTTTGACTCGAGTTAGTAGGTCCTTAGGGGTGTCTCTACACCTTATGCCCTAAAACCACCTGGTTTGGGAGTCATTGACTTAACACTCGCTACAAGGGTCAATCAGAAAGCTTAAGGGAACCAACATTGCACAACCTGACCAAAAAAATAAAATAAAAGGAAAAAGCAAAAAGAAGAAAAAGAAATATGCCAGTGTGTCATTCTAATAGGAATTTCAGCGGATTCTGAGAAAAGGAGACATTGCATATTGGAAAAATTTGGAAGCCTCATAATTTTGTACTAGTTCACTGTACATAATTTTCGAATTTGTGATGATTTAGCATGTCCTTTGTAAGTAATTGAGCTTTGAGATTCCAAGTCATTGTGAAGATGGAGTTCATCTTTTTAAACTTGCTAATGAATGAAAATCATGATCTTGAAGTGATACTTTAATTTTTGGGATAACATGAACTGTGCATGATGTTTGTGGGTAACATTTCTGGAAAACCTTCACGAGACTTCACTCGTCCACTAGGGAATTCCTAGTGGTTTAAAAGGCTTGTTGCATACGCTAAATGTAATCATACATTCCACGAAAGATGGATTTATCTTTTGTGTTCTGTTTTTCCATTCTTGTTTTTTTTTTTTTAGTTTTGTATTGCTAAGGGACTAGCAATATGTAAGTTTGCGGGTGTGATAAGTGCTAAAATATTCATATTTTCAGCCTTAATTTGCATGTTTTAATCCTTTGGTTTTAATTAATTTGGCCATTTTAATTCTTTTTTGTGTTTTTCATACTTTTACAGGCTTTTGGAAGAAAATGAAGTAAAACTAGGTGATTTGAGCTCAAAAGAGGAAATGAAGACAATTGGAGCTCCCTGGTACTGCGATCAATCCCAGGGTACCTGCGATTGAGCGCAATACCCGAGAGGACACAACATTGAACAGGCCAGGAACGATCGAGCGCATGCCAAAAGAAGGAACGATCGCAAACTTGCGATCTAGCGCATCCGTGCGCAGGAGACTTATCAAGTGGCTGCTGGATTGACATTATTTCTATATTAGGGCTTTCCAACTCCAATTTGTAATAGGTTTGAAAACCCTATGAAATCCCTAGGTTTACTACTTTGTCTAGGACTTCTAAAGCCTATAAATAGACCCTTAAACCTCTAGAATTGGGAGACTTGGGAAGGAGAAGAATAGCAGCTCTTCAAGTTCAAGTCTCGGGTTTATTCTTTTCTTTTCTTTTCTTTTCTTTTATGAAGATGTTTAACATTAACTTTATGAGTAGCTAATTTAATTAGTAGGGCTTGATTGAAGCCCTAGTTATGTTTTGTTAATATTTCAATATTGGCTCCTTTGTGATGATCTTGTTGTACTATTTAACTTGATTAATACCTGCTTGCATGAATTCCTTATATGTGTGTGCCTGATCAACATATGCATGTGGTATGGACTAGTTAGTTAAATCAATTTGGATGGCCGAGTCCTGGGTTTAACATAAGTAACAAAAGAAATCCACGCCGGGTTCTTGAGGTAATCAACATGGGGAACCGGGAGTATATGCCATGCCCTAGGCCTCGTGTGTTTGTCGATTTCCATAGAACATATGCTTTCTTAATGAACAACTTAGTATAAATCATGCTAAATCCCTTAGGAATGAAAAAAGTTAGAGTAGACGCCATGCCTAACTTGTTGCTTAGGGAAATCTATAGCTTTAGGAGTATACGCCATGCCCTAAGGTTGACAAACATTAGATATGCATAATTTGATCAAAGCATTGGCGTATTGTTATATTAGCTAAATATAATTAGTGGTGGATATCAAAGCCCTACCCTTTATTATCATCACTTCAACAATCAATCTTTGTTTTGCTTTTGCTTAAGGAATCTATTTTTAAATATAAATTCAGCAATCCTCGTGGGAATGATCCTGTACTTGCACCATTTACTACTATGTTGACCTTGTGCACTTGCAGGTAAAACGTACAATTATTCACCTATTAATTTAGGTAGATTTTTGTACAACAGTCTCCTATCCTGCAAGGAATGGTAAAACTACCTGGATCTGTTAGCTTTGGTGGTAATTTTCTTAACAAGACTACACTTACCTCTCCTATTAAGGCAACTATCTCATACTCCTGAAACTTCCTTTTGTTAGTACAACAATCCTTTAAAAACTTAGCATATGAAGGAATCTGTTTAATTGCATCAAATAAGGGAGTGTTGATTTCTACTTTCTTCAAGGTCTCAAAGATATCCATGAGTTGCTGTTCTTTCTTTGGTTTGACTAACCTTTGAGGAAAGGGGGGTGCATTTACCTTCTCCATTTTGTTTACCTTAGAAGTTGATGGTCCTTCTGGAGTTGCTCGAGGTGGCTCTTCAGTTCCAATGACCTTGCCATTCCTGAGAACTGTGACTGCTTCTAGCTGCTGATGACTCCCTGGGATAGGTATTGTCTGGGCTGGAGATTCTCCCTGCTTTCTCTCACTCCACTGCTTTGCCATTTGACCCATTTGCACTTCCAGTCTTTGAATGGCTTGATCAGTCTTTGTATTGAATTGTTTTTGATTAGCCATGAATTGTTGTTGTGAAGTCACAAATTGTTGTAAAAGACTCTTCAGGTCTTCCTCTTCTGGGTCTTGGGCTGGTGGAACTATTTGTTGGGAATTTCTTTGTTGTCCTTGAGGGTTCCGGATGTTCCTACTGTTACGCCATGATGAATTGGGGTGGTTGTGCCACCTTGACCTATTAGTGTTGGAGTAAGGATTGTTCTTGGGAGGATAAATGTGCTGTCCCACATAATTGGCTTGCTCCTGATCTGCGGATAAATACAAAGGGCAGTTCTCAGTAACTTGATCTAAATGAGAACATATGGCACATACCTGGAGTTGGGTGGTTGGCTAAATAGGAGAGATGTTTTGAGTAGTCATAGAGTTTACAAGCATATTTACTGTCTTCTGCAAGGCAGCTATCTGATTTTGTACCCCATTGTTTTCTTCATTCCTACCCTTACGCCTTACACCTTGCTTTCCTCAGGATGCGAATTGTTGGGTGTGTTCACTCAACATCTCAAAAAGCTTTATAGCTTCCTCACTACTCTTTTCCATCAGCACACCTCCACAAGCTGTATCAACAACACCCTTCTTAGAATCATCCAACCCTTCATAAAAGATTTGCACCTAGTCATCTTGAGATATGTTGTGATTTGGACACTTAATGAGCATCACATTAAAGTGATCCCATGCTTCAAAGAAAGGGTCTCCATCTCTTTGTTGGAACGATTGCAGCTCCCTTCTAAGTTGCCTTATCCTTTGAGCTGGAAAAAATTTCTTCAGAAACTTGGTGGTTAATTCTTCTCAAGTATGGATAGAATCTGCAGGCAAAGAATTGTACTACAGTTTAGCATTATCTTTCAAGGAAAAAGGAAAAAGGACTAACCTGAGTCTCTCTGGAGTTAGGCCTTGGACATGCTGGAACTTGCATAAGTCAAAGAATTCCTTAAGATGCAAGTTGGGATCCTCAGTAGCTGTGCTTCTGAAGTGAGTCAATGCATTGAGGATTTGGGGAGAGATATAATAGCTGCCATCCACCTCCGGTTGATATGCTATGCAAGAGGGTTGATGGAGGTTTGTTGGACCATATGCCTACTTCATTGGTCTCCTCACCCGTGGCGGATTTGCCTCTCATGGTCTTGGCCCAATTGGATTCTCTTGCAAGTCTTCCATATCAGTTTCTTCTTCTTCTTCTTTGTCTCTAGGTCGTTGTTGAATTGTCCGCTCAATTTCAGGATCGAGTGGAAGAACGGTTGAGGCTTGAGATAGACGACCTTGCATAAACTGAAATACTTCTTCAGTTAGGCAGCTTCAGTGCTGCTGGTTCGGAAGCTCCCTGGAACTGCGCTCGATCGTAGGTTGGTGCGTTCGATCGATCGCATGTGGCTGACGATTGATCGCAATCATAGAATGCCAATCTGTAATCTTGAAACAGAAAATAGAAAAGTTAGGGAAACAAAAAATATTTTTTTGATTTTTGCTAACAACTAAATTAAAAATTTGAAAATTAACATAACAAAGCTAAAGGAAAATAATTTTAAACAAAATTCGCCGCAATTCCCGGCAACGGCGCCAAAAACTTGTTGTGCAAATGTCTACCTAAATTAATAGGTAAATAATTGTACGTTTTACCTGCAAGTGCACAAGGTCAACATAGTAGTATATGGTGCAAGTACAGGATCAATCCCACTAGGATTGCTGAATTTCCATTTTAAAATAAATTCCTTAAGTAAAATAGAGATTGATTGAGTTGATAACAATAAAAAGGTAGGGCTTTGATATCCACCACTAATTATATTCAATTAATATAACAATATGCCAATGCTTTGATCATGTTATGCATATCTAATGTTTGTCAACCTAAGGGCATGGGTGTATACTCCTTAAGCTATAGATTTCCCTAAGCAACGAGTTAGGCATGGGTGTATACTCCTTAAGCTATAGATTTCCCTAAGCAACGAGTTAGGCATGGGTGTATACTCTAACTCTTTTCTTTCCTAAAGGATTTAGCATGGTTTACACTAAGTTGTTCTTTAGAAAAGCAGATGTTCTATGGAAATCGACAAACACACGAGGCCTAAGGCATGGGTGTATACTCCCGGTTCCCCATGTTGATTAACCCTAGAATCGCGGTGTGGATTCTTTTGTCACTTATGTTAAACCCAGGACTCAGTCATCTAAATTGATCTAACTAACTAGTCCATACCACATGCATATGTTGATTAGGTACACACATATGAGGAATTCATGCAAGGAGGTATTAATCAGGTTAAATAGCACAACAAGATCATCACAAAGGCGCCAATATTGAAATATTAATTAAACATAACTAGGGCTTCAATCTAGCCCTACTAAATAAATTAGCCACACATAGAGTTGATGTTAAACATTTTCATAAAAGAAAAGAATAAACTCGAGACTTGAACTTCAAGAGCAACTCTTCTTCTCCTTACAAAGTATATCTATTCTAGAGGCTTAAGGGTCTATTTATAGGCTTAGAAGTCCTTGGCAAAGTAGTAACCCTAGGGATTTGGTAGGGTTTTGAGACCTATTACAATTGGGAGCTAGAAAACCCTAATATGGAAAGAGTGACACTTTAGCCGCCACTTGATGTGTCTCCTGCACACGGGTGTGATCGATCGCAGCCCGTGTGTGCTCGATTGCAGCTCTGCGATCGATCCTTCTTCTGGCATGCGCTTGATCGCTCCTGGCCTGCTTTGTGTTGTGTCCTCTTGGGTACTGTGCTCGATCGCAGGTACCCTGCAATTGATCACAGTGTCAGGGAGTTCCAATTTTCTCCATCTTCTCTTTTTGAGCCCAAATCATCTAGATTTACTTCATTTTCTTCCAAAAGCCTGCAAAAGTATGAAAAACACAAAAAGGAATTAAAATGGCCTGACTAACTAAAACCAAAGGATTAAAACATGCAAGTTAAGGGCTGAAAATATGAATATTTTAGCACTTATCATCTACTCCTTAAGCTATTGATTTCCCTAAGCAACAAATTAGGCATGGGTGTCTACTCTAATTCTTTTCTTTCTTAAAGGATTTAGCATGGGTGTCTACTAAGTTGTTCTTTAAGAAAGCATAAAACTGTGGAAATCGACAAACACATGAGGCCTAGGGCATGGGTGTCTACTCCCAGTTCCCCATGTTGATTAACCCAAGAACCCGATGTGGATTTCTTTTGTTACTTATGTTAAACCCAGGACTCGGTCATCCAAATTGATTTAACTAACTAGTCCATACCACATGCATATGTTGATCAGGCACACACATATGAGGAATTCATGACATCAGGAATTAATCAATTTAGATATCACAACACGATCATCACAAGGGTGCCAATATTGAATATGAACTAAACATAACTAGGGCTTCAATCTAGCCTTACTAATTAAATTAGTTACACATGAAGTTGATGTTAAACATCTTCATAAAATAAAATAAAAGAAAAGAAAAGAAAAGAATAAACCCGAAACTTGAACTTGAGAGCTCCAATTCTTCTCCTTCCCAAGCTTCCTTATTCTAAAGGCTTAAGGATCTATTTATAGGCTTTAGAAGTCCTTGACAAACTTGTAAAACCTAGGAATTTTCGTAGGGTTTTAAGCCTATTACAATTGGGAGTTGGAAAACCCTAATATGAAAATACTATCATTATGGCTGTAGCTTTGATGTGTCTCCTGCACACGGGTGCAATCAATTGCAACCCGTGTGCGCTTGATTGCACGTCTGTGATCGAGCCTCTTCTGTTGTGCGCTTGATCACTCGTGGTTGCTTCATGCTTTGTCTTCTCTGGTACTGCGCTTAATCGCAATGTCAGGGGCTCCAACTTTTCCCATTTTCTCTCTTTGAGCCCAAATCTTCCAGTTTTACTTTATTTTCTTCCAAAAGCCTACAAAAGTATGGAAAACACAAAAAAGGAAATAAAATGTCCTAATTAACTAAAACTAAAGGATTAAAACATGTAAGTTAAGGGCTGAAAATATGAATATTTTAGCACTTAACATTTTGTCCATAGATTTGCATTAGGGCGGGGATGTAACGGGATTGAAGCTGAAGCTACTGTTTCCTCGTCAGGAACCTCATCAAGATGAGACATGTAACGGGACCAAAGTTGGGCTCCCTGTTTTCTCGTTAGGTAATGTGTTAAGACACGACATGTGACAAAGAAGAGACAATTGTTCTTCCCATCATAACGGAACTGCATTCTCATTAGGACGTGGAATTCTCAGATCTATGATTTTGTTCTTCCCGTCATAACGAGAAAGGTATCCCCGTTAGGAAGTGAAGAGTAAAATGTGTCTCCGATAAAAGGTTTTCTTGTCACTGTTCATTCTAGACTTTTGGAAAATATTTTCTCTGTGTGCTGTTCACTCAATTCTCAATAGTTCTTTATGAGCACTTTGTCTTAAGAATTGTTTTGTTCAAGAGATGACGTGATAAAGCTTCAGGTTGTCCTGTGCTCTTGCTTGGCGTGTTGCCTATTCATTCATCTACACAAAGATTGTTGCCATGGGTACTTGAAGAAAGAAGTCTACCGAAGGGTCGGTGAGGAGATGTACTCCATGAAGATGGTCAAGATGGAGAGTAGCTGGGAAGCTTGTTGTTCTTACTAAGTCTAGAGGTCCTCAAGGTTGTGAGTATCGTCTAGTCTGTAACTCTAAATCTTCATATAGTGATTTCCTGGCTTTAGCTGATTTCCCGGGTTTTGCTACCCCGTAGTGGTTTTTACCTTTCATGTGTTCAAAGGGTTTTCCACTTTGTAAAAAAACTTTGTGTTGTGTTTGTGATGTTGCTTTAATTCCGTTGTGCATGCTTTACATTTGTTGTATGGCTTAGTTCCATATTTTCTTTATTTGATAATTCGAGGTAGAACTCAATCCTAGTAATTTTTCAATTGGTATCAGAGCTGGTTCGTTCCTTTTTTGACTCACGTCTTAAGCGTGTTCATTGATCTCCTTGGTATGGAGCCAAATACTTCATCTTCTAATGCTGCTCTGATAAGTTCTAAAATATACATATTTTAATCCCTTAATTTATGTGTGTTAAACCTTTAGTTGTGCTATTTTATGGTGTTTTACTTCCTTTTTGTATTTTTGTCTATTTTTAGGTGTTTGAAGGAAAATGAAGCGTTTCTGGAAGTTTTGGGCATCAAGGGCCAATTTTGGGAAAAGCCGGAGTTTGGATCAAGTGCACCACACTTAGGCTCAAGTGCATTAGTGCTTGAGCACAACAAAGGACTGATCGAGCGCAAGTTGCGATCAAGCGCAAGGCATGGCGATCAATCGCACTCGGGTGACCCAGATGCAGAAAGACTTATTTTCCACTTAAAACTAGGTTTTCCCAACCCTAATTGGACTAGGGTTTTGTTCACCAATTTTTTTTAGGTTTCCTAGGGTTTCTAGGTCTTTCTAAAGCCTATAAATAGACCTTTTGGCCACTTAGAAAAAAAAATTCCAGAGAGGAGAATTTGGAGGCTACTTCAAGAAGCGTTTTTCGGTTTCTTCTTTCCCTTTTCTTTTTAGTTTTAGTTCCATTATGTGTAACTAAACAATTGTTAGGGTTAGATTGAAGCCCTAATCATGTCTTTTTATGTTTAATATTATGTCTTTGTTTCAATCATATGTGGTGATTTTAATTGATTATGCCTATGTTATTGAATTCCCCTTGTGAATGTGTCTCACCATAGTTTGCTTGTGATTGTAATCTATTATTTAATTCAATTTAGATGACCGAATCTTTGGCTTAATAAAGTGACAAAAGAACCTCATCATGGGTTCTTGGCTTCATCAACATGGAAACTAGGAATAGATACCATGCCCTAGGATTCAAGTGTTCGTCGATCTCCATAGAATTATGTTTCCCTAAAAAACAACTTAGTAGATACCATGCTAAATCCTTAGGGAAGAAAAGAATTAGAGTAGATAGCATACCTAATTCGTTGCTTAGGGAGATCAATAATTTAAGGTGTAGATGCCGTGCCCTTAGATTGACAAACATTAAAATGCCATGTGATTGGAACATTGATCTAATATTTCTTAATTAGTTTGATTTGTGTTGGATATCAAAACCCTAACCTCTTCATTATCTTTATATCTTTTCCTCATTGCAAATCTGTGACAATTTGGCAAGTTAATTTGAAAAAATCAATTCTAAATAAAATTAACAATCCCCGTGGGATTATCTCGTATTTGCCCAACTATACTACTGTTGGATTTCATGCACTTCTAAGTTAAAACATGCTAAGTATTTGCCAATTAATTTAGGTAGGTAGTTGGCACAACAAGTTTTTGGCGCTGTTACCGAGGGATTGTTTGCTTTTGTTTAGAATTTGTTTTCCCTTAGATAATTTTGTCTTGTTTAATTTTATTTTATTGTAATTTTAAATCTGTTTTCTGTTTTCTTTTAAACTGTTAAATTTTGTTTTAATTTAGATTTCTGTTTTTTGGTGTCCGTACGTGCAATCTTGTTCTGCAGTAGTGCGATCGAGCGCACCTCTGGTGCGATTGAATGCATTGCTACAAGGCATTAAATCTTTTGTTTTGTTTTCTGTGTTATTTGTGTTTCTGTTCTGCACGAACACGATCGAGCGTACGCAATTGTACACTTGGCCGCACTAGTGCCCGTGCACTCCAACACGCACATATCTGCACAAGTGCGTAATTTAGGTTTTAACTCTTTTCCTTTGTAACATTACAGGGTTATTTATCTTAGAAGTGAATCAATTTTCCAGACCATCTAGACAAATGAAATGGCGGGAAGAGAAGAGCAAGATGTTGAGAACCCCCCAATGCTAAGGCCAATTAAAAGTTCATACATTCCTCATAGCTTTGATCAACCATCATGCATTGACTTCTAGCCCATTGTGCAGCGCAATTATAATCTCTTGCCACTGTAACGCCCCTAAAATTAGCCTCAACTAACCTGGCAAGGTTACTGGCAATTGCCACAGTGAAACCAACCTGTGGCTAAATGAGGAATCGCCCCTCTAAGCGTTTCAGAGTAATGCATCGGAAGGTGAAATACAATCTGAGAAGAACTATATATCATTATGGGACAAGTATATTCCTAGGAATTAAAGACATGGAGCAACTAATAATAATGTAAAACAAACCCGATAGCAGCATGAAGATTCTAAAGCAAGGTCCGTAGTGTCAATTTGTATTTTTTTTGTTTTATAGGTTTTTGGAAGAAAAGAAAGTGTTTCCGAAAAAGTTCCAAGCTTAAAGGGCAAATTGGGAAGACCTATAAGATGTGGTTAAGCTTGGCTGATCATGGTTAAGTTTAATCAAATAAAGGAAATGATTAAATCGAAATTTCTCAAATTGGAGTCAAAATCGGATTGGATTCTGCACATGTCTCGGTATTTTGATCATAACATTCAGCTCAAATATCCGATTGAGGTGATTCAAGCGGCATTGGAAAGCTAGCTCAAAATGATACAAATAATTGTGAAATATAATTTTACCAACTCGGAGCGGCGCAAGGCCAAAATCGCCCTGTAAGATGGGACTGCAATTCTGGGCGAATCCTATTCCGATTTGGACTTTGGTTTTCTTTATCCTAATTGGACTTGGACTTAAATGTCCGAAATTCCTAGGATTAATAGGGCTTCTAGGACTCTCCTAAGCCCTATAAATAGACCTCTAAGCCTCATAATTTACGAGACAATTTGAAGGAGACAATTAGAAGGAGACAACTTTGGGGAGAGGAATTAGAGGCCACTTCTAGGAGCGCTTTTCGGTTCTTTCTTTACCTTTTCTTTTTCTTTTATTTTAATTATGAGTAACTAACTCGTAAGGAGGGTTAGATTGAAGCCCTAATTATGTTTATTTAATATTTTAATATAGGCGCCTTTGTGATAATCATATTGTGTTGCTTAACTTGATTAATTCCTATTTTCTTGAATTTCTCATATGTATGTGACTGGCCATTATATGCATGTGGTATGGACTAGTTAGTTAAATCAATTTGGATGACCGAGTCCTGGGTTTAACATATGTAACAAAAGATATCCACACCATATTCTTGGGTTAATCAACATGGGGAACCGGGAGTAGACACCCATGCCCTGGGCCTCATGTGTTTGTCGATTTTCACAGATTTATGCTTTCTTAAAGAACAACTTAGTAGACACCCATGCTAAATCTTTAAGAAAGAAAAGAATTAGAGTAGACACACATGCCTAATTTGTTGCTTAGGGAAATCAATAGCTTAAGGAGTAGACACCCATACCCTTAGGTTGACAAACATTAAGTATTCACAATATGATTGGATCATTAGCATATTGTTATATTATCTAAGTAGGATTAGTGGTGAATATCAAAGCCCTACCTTTAGCATTTTCATTTATCTTTATTATCTTTTTATTTATTTTTCACAATATCAATTCAGTGACAAGTTAATTTTTTTAATTAATTCTAAATAAAATCACAATCCTCGTGGGAACGATCTCGTACTTGCTGCACTATACTATTGTTTTAACTTGTGCACTTGCGAGTTAAAATTACTAAATATTATCTATTAATTTAGGTAGTATTTGGCACAACACAACTGTGCCACTCCTGGGTTCTAGTGACAAACTTCCTAAATGGGTAATAACAACGTAAGTCTAACGACTTAGTAAGTAAACCTCACAATTAGATATGATTGAGCCCATTTAAGCAGAAATAAATGTGCAGTTTTAGTAATCATTTGAAAAGAGGTGTTGTCTCCGTTAATACACCATAAAAGTATTGTTTGGTTAATAAAGAAGGTGGTGTACTCCCAGCGGCAATCGCCTAAGCATTTTAATGCAGGAAAAACTAATGTTTTATAGGTCATAACTCTCATGTATGGTCTACTCGAGATATTACCCATTCTCAACAGGGTTGACACTGTCCCGTGGGACCTGTAGTACAATGTCAGTGCTCCAGCCATTGCACGGTCTACCGTAATAACATTAGTGGCACAACTAAGTCCAACCTCGGGTGGCCCACACCATTAATGATGTCCGTCCTATAGTGACCATCCATTGGGGATGGCTACATCTTTGTCACGAAACCATTGGATCCAAAGCCCACATAACAACACACACATTTGACCATAGAATGAAATCTATATAGTATGCCCATGACCATTATACCGCATGTACCGGTGTACCATGTCATACGATGCATCTTGTGATTGAGTTAATAAAGCAGTTACCAAGTAGATACAAAAATGTAGACATGCTCATACCATACTTGTGGTCAGTCAACTAACATATCCCACATTTTTAAGAAAATATTCGTAAGTCTTTACTTACCTCATACACTCGCTTGAATCCTCCAACATTGCTAAATCCTACTATAACGAAATATAATATACCATTATACGGAATACTAGAGGATCCTCATGAATAAAGTACTAGGCCTTCTCTAACCAAAGGTTGGCTAAACTCTAAAATATATGCAAACAAGGCTTAAGGCAAATGCCTGGCTCCCTGGCCGTTTGTCCGGCCCGGAAGGCATACGTTCGATCAATGAGTTAGGCAAATTGCCAAGGCTCGGATGGTACTTTAGGGTTACTACATTATTTCTAGGCTACTATATCACTTCTAAGCTAGTAAATAAACTCATGCAATGTACGAGAACTTAACACCCCAAAGTTTAAGGAAGCTTTTGAAAACATTATTGTTTTTGCAAGAAAGGCTTAATAACAACTCTTTGGAAAACTACCATTTTTAAGCAAGCACAGAAACAGTAACGGAAATATAAAATGGGCACGAGGTTGCCACAAAATTAGGCAGGGACAAGAGCTGCTTCTCACGAAAAACTCCCTCTCTCTTCACCACTCTCAAGAACACAATCTCTTAGAGTTTTGGCAGCCTAGGGGCCTGCCAATAAATAGAAAATGGCATGTGGGGTGGAAGGGGATAGGGGGTATTTATAGGGGGAGGGGTGCTACCAACTCTGCAGAAAAGCAGAGAACGTGCACTAACCCTAGCGTACATCCGGAACTAGAGACAAGAGAATACGTCCGGCTAACCTAGCGTACGTCGTCTGCTAAAGACAAGAGCGTACGTCCAGTTCCCTGAGCGTACGTACCGTCAGAAATGGTAGGTTTGGGTTTTACTTCAAAGGCTTCATGTCTACATGTAAAGGCTATGGGTTATGCGAAGATGGCTTAGGGTTTTTTATTTAGGGATGATTTAGAAGGCTATTAGCTTATTGAGTAAGGGATTAAAACTCTTTTTCTCTTTTTAAAACAATTTAAAAAGTCTGGGTATTACACTCTCCCCTCCTTATAAGAATTTCATCCTCGAAATTCGGTTTTTGTAATAAACAAGATCCTCCTAGTAGAAAGGGTTTTTAAACCTTTAAAAGTTGGGATAGAAGAAAATGGTTTGAAAAGAAACATATGGTTTTGAAAGGATCGGTAAGTTTTAGGCATGCACAATTAAATCCAAGGAAATAAAGAAAAGAAAAAGTTGCATACAAACTACCAAACAAGTCATACATCGCGCATCGAAATTGCCACCACCAAGGTGGACTTGTAATGTAGCCAAAACAAACAAAATTACCACCATCATGGTGGACTTATAAAAACAACAAGCAAGATCGCTCTAAGAGCAGGATCATCTCCTGGAGCTAGGCTATGCAGATCCTTGACCAGGGGTGCCCCTCGCATTCGGGTTCCCTCTACCCCTATTGATGCTCGGGCTATGAATGCTATAATCTCTGACGTCGAGGGATCCCATAAGGTGTTCTTGAAGCTGCACGAAAATAGCGTGGTCTGGCTCTTGAGTTGTGCGTAGGTTTCAGAGTGTTGCCTCAATACGGTCCAAATGCTCGCTCACCTCGGTGGATGACGAAGCTCGATCAGCTCTGGCTGCTCTATCTGCTCTTGGTGCTCTTAGTGGCTACAGTGTTCGCTACGCTTGCTCGGCTAGGTGAGCATTGCTTGCATTGAGGAATCACGAAGTTATGATTCGCTTAGGTGGTGGTAGCTCCTTCAGTCCTTGAATGGACACTCTGGCATTCTCGGCGATAAAGGTAATCAATGCTCCATTCGGTAGGGCAGTGATCTGGTCTACTAGCCGTACTCAAATCATCGTCGTAGTGACCAAAGTACCAAAGTTGATGGGGGTCTTAGTCAAGAGGGCGTAAAGGCAAAGAGCTCGCTCCATGGTGATGGATGTAAGGCTCACTACCGGGTAAATCTGGCTGACCATGAGGCAGTAGATACAACGGTCACCATTGTTCTTGAGGTTGCTCATCATAAATCCTCCTTCTCCCTCCATCTCCATCTAGTGGGGATGTCCATTGGCGAAACGCTTGACTAGCTAAGCACAGGTGGGGAGGTTGTCGACTGGTGATGCGACTAATGAGGGTAGAGGTCACTATGATCGATTCACCTCTAAGCCAAGCGTGGAAAGAATCGCCGCACCTCATATGGATATTGGCGTAGAACTCGCAGACCAGTTCTTCGATCCTAGGATGGTGATCTATTGCCATATCGGTCCAACCCTGGGCGTCTAATATCGTCCGTACCCTTGGAGCTCTCTTGGCTACGTCAGCCACATCGATCCCTCTGTAGAAGGCCTGATATCTACGCTGGGCTTTATCAATCTTGAAGCAGGTGCGGTCATAAGTGCGATCAGCGTTGTCGCTACTAGTGCTGATGCTGACCTCTCTCACTGGCCGCTCGGGCTCTTGACTACTCATTGGTGAGACGTCGGGGGTGATGTCCTCCATATCTTGAAGTCAGAACAGAACTTGGGGTCCTAGACTCTTGCATCATAGTCTTGATCCGACGAGATCGTGGCGTGAAGAAGATGAGGCGGCCGCATTGGCTTTCATTCATGGCATCATCCTCATTTTAATCTTCAAAAAGGGGTGAAAACCTTGGAATTCCTTTGGAGAATTGGCCGAAAATTGCTATGAAAAAGCTTGGTTTGAGGGAAAATGAGAGAAAATTGAAATGAACAGGGTTTAAAGGACGTTCAGCAGTTTTTAAAGAAGAGGCGCTTGGGGTTTTGGGCATATGTGCGGTCACGAGAGCGTACGTCCTCTCAAAGCGTGAGTGAAAATTAATTTTCCTTTGAAATTCCCTTTTTTTTGTGAAAAACACATGGATACAAAACGCACTTCTAAGCACGGTTCATAACCCAACTACCTAGTGCCCTACTCATTGAAAAGCTACCCGCCTCCTAGGTCTAGTGTTCTTCGTCCGATTCTTCAGACAGGTCTTCTTCATCCTTAACTAGTGCCTCGTAGTCCTTATCGATACTTGAGAGGAAAGCGGTTTTCTGGCGATTGGATCCTTCTCACAAAGCTCCAGCCTTCAACAATTGAATCTCTACTAGCTCCATTTGAGCATATTCATCTGCAATCTGGGTCATTCGAGTGTGCAACTCCCGTCTCTCCTTGGTGCTAAGGTAAGGGTTAAACCTCCTGAGAATAGGTGGATAATTTTGTACCGCTGAAACATTGCGGCGCTTCCACTTTACAGTAGCCAAGTCAACCTTCTTGGAATCTGCTAGTGCCTTCTCTCCTTGGATCGATGCGGGGGATGGCGGGGATTTCGCTTCTTGAGAGGGCCGAGTCGAAACAATGCGCTTCCCAAGGCGAGGCTTGTACCCAGGCCCATAAGGCCCAAACTCAGCTGGCCATTCCCGAACAGTTGCCCAGTGCCGACACCCATCACGCATCTGAATGTGAAGCAGGATCAAGTGACTGTAACGCAGAACAGGCGATCCCACTCAACTCTTAAACTAAACAATCGATAAGGCTGTTACTATAGCCCGCACCTTAATCGAACAACAATCGAAGGACCTAGGTATATCCTATGCTCCAATATTTAAGATTTACACCTGGGGTAATACATCTTATTCTCAGATTGTTTGCTACGGTTGGCAAGACCGTACGCTCTGATACCATACTGTAATGCCCCCAAAATTAGCCTCGGCTAATATCGCAGGGTTACTGGCAATTGCCACAGTTAAACCAACTTGTGGCTAAATGAGGAATCACCCCTCTAAGCATTTCGGAGTAATGCATCGGAAGGTGAAATACAATCTGAAAAAGAACTATAAATCATTATAGGACAAGTATATTCCACGGAATTAAAGACATGGAGCAACTAATAATAATGTAAAACAAACTATTGTACAAATATTTGCCTAAATTAATAAGCAAATAATGGTACATTTTACCCGTAAGTGTACAAGGTCAACATAGTGGTATATGGTGCAAGTACGGGATCATTCCCACGAGGTTCGCTAATTTTGCTTAAAATAAATTCCGTAAGTGAGACAAAACAAAGATTGACTTTGAGTTGATAATAATAAAAGGTAGGGCTTTGATATCCACCACTAATTATATTTGGATAATATAACAATATGCCAATGCTTTGATCATATTATGCATACTTAATGTTTATCAACCTAGACGTATGGGTGTCTACTACTTAATCTATTGATGTCCCTAAGCAATGAATTAGGCATGGTGTCTACTTTTATTCTTTTCTTTCTTAAAGGATTTAGCATGGGTGTCTAAGTTGTTCTTTAAGAAAGCTTAAATTCGTGAAAATCGACAAATACATGAGGCCTAGGGCATGGGTGTCTACTCCCGGTTCCCCATGTTGATTAACCCAAGAATCTGGCATGGATTTCTTTTGTTACTTTTATTAAACCTAGGACTCAGTCATCCAAATTTATTTAACTAACTAGTCCATACCACACGCATATATTGATCAGGCAAACACATATGAGGAATTCATGAAAGCAGGAACTAATTGAGTTAAGTATCACAACATGATCATCACAAAGGTGCCAACATTGAATATTAAATAAACATAATTAGGGCTTCAATCTAGCCCTACTAAGTAAATTAGTTACACATGAGTTTGATGTTAAACATCTTCATAAAATAAAATAGAAAGGAAAAGAATAAACCCGAAACTTGAACTTGAAGAGCTCCAATTCTTCTCCTTGAAAATTGTCTCCCTATTCTAGACGTTTAAGGGTCAATTTATAAGCCTTAGGGATACTCTAGAAACCCTAAAAATTGTAGGGTTTGAGCCCAAGTTCGCATAAAGCTACAAAACCCTAAAATCACACTTTCCATATCAAGGATGGTGGCTGGCTTACTCCTCACGCACGGGTGCA
>NC_081545.1:13760960-13781504 GCF_901000735.1 Corylus avellana | reverse complement strand
AAATCGGATTGGATTCTGCACATGTCTCGGTATTTTGATCATAACATTCAGCTCAAATATCCAATTGAGGTGATTCAAGCGGCATTGGAAAGCTAACTCAAAATGATACAAATAATTGTGAAATATAATTTTACCAACTCGGAGCGGCGCAAGGCAAAAATCGCCCCGTAAGATGGGACTGCAATTCTGGGCGAATCCTATTCCGATTTGGACTTAGGTTTTCTTTATCCTAATTGGACTTGGACTTAAATGTCCGAAATTCCTAGGATTAATAGGGCTTCTAGGACTCTCATAAGCCCTATAAATAGACCTCTAAGCCTCATAATTTACGAGACAATTTGAAGGAGACAATTAGAAGGAGACAACTTTGGGGAGAGGAATTAGAGGCCACTTCTAGGAGCACTTTTCGGTTCTTTCTTTACCTTTTCTTTTTCTTTTATTTTAATTATGAGTAACTAACTCTTAAGGAGGGTTAGATTGAAGCCCTAATTATGTTTATTTAATATTTCAATATAGGCGCCTTTGTGATAATCATATTGTGGTGCTTAACTTGGTTAATTCCTATTTTCTTGAATTCCTCATATGTATGTGACTGGCCATTATATGCATGTGGTATGGACTAGTTAGTTAAATCAATTTGGATGACCGAGTCCTGAGTTTAACATAAGTAACAAAAGATATCTACACCAGATTCTTGGGTTAATCAACATGGGGAACCGGGAGTAGACAACCATGCCCTGGGCCTCATGTGTTTGTCGATTTACACAGATTTATGCTTTCTTAAAGAACAACTTAGTAGACATCCATGCTAAATCTTTAAGAAAGAAAAGAATTAGAGTAGACACCCAAGCCTAATTCGTTGCTTAGGGAAATCAATAGCTTAAGGAGTAGACACCCATACCCTTAGGTTGACAAACATTAAGTATTCACAATATGATTGGATCATTATCATATTGTTATATTATCTAAGTAGGATTAGTGGTGAATATCAAAGCCCTACCTTTAGCATTTTCATTTATCTTTATTATCTTTTTATTTCTTTTTCACAATATCAATTCAGTGACAAGTTAATTTTTTTAATTAATTCTAAATAAAATCACAATCCTCGTGGGAACGATCTCGTACTTGCTGCACTATACTATTGTTTTGATCTTATGCACTTGGGAGTTAAAATTACTAAATATTATCTATTAATTTAGGTAGTATTTGGCACAACACAACTGTGCCACTCCTGGGTTCTAGTGACAAACTTCCTAAATGGGTAATAACAGCGTAAGTCTAACGACTTAGTAAGTAAACCTCACAATTAGGTATGATTGAGCCCATTTAAGCAGAAATAAACGTGCAGTTTTAGTAATCATTTGAAAAGAGGTGTTGTCTCCGTTAATACACCATAAAAGTATTGTTTGGTTAATAAAGAGGGTGGTGTACTCCCGGCGGCAATCGCCTAAGCATTTTAATGCAGAAAAAACTAATGTTTTATAGGTCATAACTCTCATGTATGGTCTACTCGAGATATTACCCATTCTCAACAGGGTTGACACTGTCCCAAGGGACTTGTAGTACAATGTCAGTGCTCTAGCCATTGCACGGTCTACCATACAAAACATTAGTGGCACAACTAAGTCCAACCTCGGGTGGCCCACACCATTAATGATGTCCGTCCTATAGTGACCATCCATTGGGGATGGCTACATCTTTGTCACGAAACCATTGGATCCAAAGCCCACATAACAACACACACATTTGACCATAGAATGAAATCTATATAGTATGCCCATGACCATTATACCGCATGTACTGGTGTACCATGTCATACGATGCATCTTGTTATTGAGTTAATAAAGCAGTTACCAAGTAGATACAAAAGTGTAGACATGCTCATACCATACTTGTGGTCGGTCAACTAACATATCCCACATTTTTAAGAAAATACTCGTAAGTCTTTACTTACCTCATACACTCGCTTGAATCCTCCAACATTGCTAAATCCTACTATAACGAAATATAATATACCATTATACGGAATACTAGAGGATCCTCATGAATAAAGTACTAGGCCTTCTCTAACCAAAGGCTGGCTAAACTCTAAAATATATGCAAACAAGGCTTAAGGCAAATGCCTGGCTCCCTGGCCGTATGTCCGGCCTGGAAGGCATACGTTCGGTCAATGAGTTAGGCAAATTGCCAAGGCTCAGATGGTACTTTAGGGTTACTACATTATTTCTAGGCTACTATATCACTTCTAAGCTAGTAAATAAACTCATGCAATGTACGAGAACTTAACACCCCAAAGTTTAAGGAAGCTTTTGAAAACATTATTGTTTTTGCAAGAAAGGCTTAATAACAATTCTTTGGAAAACTACCATTTTTAAGCAAGCACAGAAACAGTAACGGAAATATAAAATGGGCATGAGGTTGCCACAAAATTAGGCTGGGACAAGAGCTGCTTCTCACCAAAAACTCCCTTTCTCTTCACCACTCTCAAGAACACAATCTCTTAGAGTTTTGGCAGCCTAGGGGCCTGCCAATAAGTGGAAAATGGCATGTGGGGTGGAAGGGGATAGGGAGTATTTATAGGGGGAGGGGTGCTACCAACTCTGCAGAAAAGCAGAGAACGTGCACTAACCCTAGCGTACATCCGGTACTAGAGACAAGAGTATACGTCCGGCTAACCTAGTGTACGACGTCTGCTAAAGACAAGAGCGTACGTCCGGTTCCCTGAGCGTACGTACCGTCAGAAATGGTAGGTTTGGGTTTTACTTCAAAGGCTTCATGTCTACATGTAAAGGCTATGGGTTATGCGAAGATGGCTTAGGGTTTTCTATTTAGGGCTGATTTAGAAGGCTATTAACTCATTGAGTAAGGGATTAAAACTCTTTTTCTCTTTTTAAAACAATTTAAAAAGTCTGGGTATTACACTCTCCCCTCCTTATAAGAATTTCGTCCTCGAAATTCGGTTTTAGTAATAAACAAGATCCTCCTAGTAGAAAGGGTTTTTAAACCTTTAAAAGTTGGGATAGAAGAAAATGGTTTGAAAAGAAACATATGGTTTTGAAAGGATCGGTAAGGTTTAGGCATGCACAATTAAATCCAAGGAAATAAAAAAAAGAAAAAGTTGCATACAAACTACCAAACAAGTCATACATCGCGCATCGAAATTGCCACCACCAAGGTGGACTTGTAATGTAGCCAAAACATACAAAATTACCACCATCATGGTGGACTTATAAAAACAACAAGCAAGATCGCTCTAAGAGCAGGATCATCTCCTGGAGCTAGGCTATGCAGATCCTTGACCAGGGGTGCCCCTCGCATTCGGGTTCCCTCTACCCTTGTTGATGCTCGAGCTATGAATGCTATAATCTCTGACGTCGAGGGATCCCATAAGGTGTTCTTGAAGCTGTACGAAAATAGCGTGGTCTGGCTCTTGAGTTGTGCGTAGGTTTCAGAGTGTTGCCTCAATACGGTCCAAATGCTCGCTCACCTCGGTGGATGACGATGCTCGATCAGCTCTGGCTGCTCTAGCTGCTCTTGGTGCTCTTAGTGGCTGCAGTGTTCACTACGCTTGCTCGGCTAGGTGAGTATTGCTTGCATTGAGGAATCACGAAGTTATGATTCCCTTAGGTGGTGGTAGCTCCTTCAGTCCTTGAATGGACACTCTGGCATTCTCGGCGATAAAGGTAATCAGTGCTCCATTCGGTAGGGTAGTGATCTGGTCTACTAGCCGTACTCAAATCATCGTCGTAGTGACCAAAGTACCAAAGTTGATGGGGGTCTTAGTCAAGAGGGCGTAAAGGCAAAGAGCTCGCTCCATGGTGATGGATGTAAGGCTCACTACCGGGTAAATCTGGCTGACCATGAGGCAGTAGATACAACGGTCACCGTTGTTCTTGAGGTCGCTCATCATAAATCCTCCTTCTCCCTCCATCTCCATCTAGTGGGGATGTCCATTGGCGAAACGCTTGACTATCTAAGCACAGGTGGGGAGGCTGTCGACTGGTGATGCGACTAATGAGGGTAGAGGTCACTATGATCGATTTGCCTCTAAGCCAGGCGTGGAAAGAATCGCCGCACCTCATGTGGATATTGGCGTAGAACTCGCAGACCAGTTCTTCG
Source organism: Corylus avellana (assembly GCF_901000735.1). Classification (NCBI taxonomy): domain Eukaryota; kingdom Viridiplantae; phylum Streptophyta; class Magnoliopsida; order Fagales; family Betulaceae; genus Corylus; species Corylus avellana. Next base: position 13,777,385 of record NC_081545.1, on the reverse strand, counting down.
ATCCTAGGACGGTGATCTACTGCCATATCGGTCCAACCCTGGGCATCTAATATCGTCCGTACCCTTGGAGCTCTCTTGGCTACGTCAGCCACATCGATCCCTCTATAGAAGGCCTGATATCTACGCTGGGCTTTATCAATCTTGAAGCAGGTGCGGTTATAAGTGCGGTCAGCGTTGTCGCTCCTAGTGCTGATGCTGACCTCTCTCACTGGCCCCTCGGGCTCTGGACTACTCATTGGTGAGACGTCAGGGGTGATGTCCTCCATATCTCGAAGTCAGAATAGAACTTGTGGTCCTGGACATCCTGCATCATAGTCTTGATCCGACGAGATCGTGGCGCAAAGAAGATGAGGTGGCCGCACTGGCTTTCATTGATGGCATCATCCTCATTTTAATCTTCAAAAAGGGGTGAAAACCTTGGAATTCCTTTGGAGAATTGGCCGAAAATTGCTATGAAAAAGTTTGGTTTGAGGGAAAATGAGAGAAAATTGAAATGAATAGGGTTTAAAGGACGTTCAGCAGTTTTTAAAGAAGAGGCGCTTGGGGTTTTGGGCATACGTGCGGTCACGAGAGTGTACGTCCTCTCATAAACCAATTTTTTCTTTTTAAGAAACAACAAAGAGGCATAAAAACTTGGCAAGGTTTCAGTGTGCAAACAGATTTCACAAAACTCAAAGCGTGAGTGAAAATTAATTTTCCTTTGAAATTCCTTTTTTTTTTGTGAAAAACACATGGATACAAAACGCACTTCTAAGCACGGTTCATAACCCAACTACCTAGTGCCCTACTCATTGAAAAGCTACCCGCCTCCTAGGTCTAGTGTTCTTCGTCCGATTCTTCAGACAGGTCTCCTTCATCCTTAACTAGTGCCTCGTAGTCCTTATCGATACTTGAGAGGAAAGCAGTTTTCTGGCGATTGGATCCTTCTCACAAAGCTCCAGCCTTCAACAATTGAATCTCTACTAGCTCCATTTGAGCATATTCATCTGCAATCTGGGTCATTCGAGTGTGCAACTCCCGTCTCTCCTTGGTGCTAAGGTAAGGGTTAAACCTCCTGAGAATAGGTGGATAATCTCGTACCGATGAAACACTGCGGCGCTTCCACTTTACGGTAGCCAAGTCAACCTTCTTGGAATCTGCTAGTGCCTTCTCTCCTTGGATCGATGCGGGGGATGGTAAGGATTTCTCTTCTTGAGAGGGCCGGGTCGAAACAATGCGCTTCCCAAGGCAAGGCTTGTACCCAGGCCCATAAGGCCCGAACTCAGCTGGCCATTCCCGAACAGTTGCCCAGTGCCGACACCCATCACGCATATGAATGTGAAGCAGGATCAAGTGCCTGTAACGCAGAACAGGCGATCCCACTTAACTCTTAAACTAAACAATCGATAAGGCTGTTACTATAGCCCACACCTCAATCGAACAACAATCGAAGGACCTAGGTATATCCTATGCTCCAATATTTAAGATTTACACCTGGGGTAATACATCCTATTCTCAGATTGTTTGCTACGGTCGGCAATACTGTACGCTCTGATACCATACTGTAATGCCCCCAAAATTAGCCTCGGCTAATATCGCAGGGTTACTGGCAAATGCCTCAGTTAAACCAACTTGTGGCTAAATGAGGAATCACCCCTCTAAGCATTTCGGAGTAATGCATCGGAAGGTGAAATACAATCTGAAAAAGAACTATAAATCATTATGGGATAAGTATATTCCACGGAATTAAAGACATGGAGCAACTAATAATAATGTAAAACAAACTATTGCACAAATATTTGCCTAAATTAATAAGCAAATAATGGTACATTTTACCCGTAAGTGTACAAGGTCAACATAGTAGTACATGGTGCAAGTACGGGATCATTCCCACGAGGTTCGCTAATTTTGCTTAAAATAAATTCCGTAAGTGAGACAAAACAAAGATTGACTTTGAGTTGATAATAATAAAAGGTAAGGGGCTTTGATATCCACCACTAATTATATTTGGATAATATAACAATATGCCAATGCTTTGATCATATTATGCATACTTAATGTTTATCAACCTATGGGTATGGGTGTCTACGACTTAATCTATTGATGTCCCTAAGCAATGAATTAGACATGGGTGTCTACTTTAATTATTTTCTTTCTTAAAGGATTTAGCATGGGTGTCTACTAAGTTGTTCTTTAAGAAAGCTTAAATTTGTGAAAATCGACAAACACATGAGGCCTAGGGCATGGGTGTCTACTCCCGGTTCCCTATGTTGATTAACCCAAGAATCCGGCATGGATTTCTTTTTTTACTTTTATTAAACCTAGGACTCAGTCATCCAAATTTATTTAACTAACTAGTCCATACCACACGCATATATTAATCAGGCAAACACATATGAGGAATTCATGAAAGCAGGAACTAATTGAGTTAAGTTTCACAACATGATCATCACAAAGGTGCCAATATTGAATATTAAATAAACATAATTAGGGCTTCAATCTAGCCCTACTAAGTAAATTAGTTACACATGAGTTTGATGTTAAACATTTTCATAAAATAAAATAGAAAGGAAAAGAATAAACTCGAAACTTGAACTTGAAGAGCTCCAATTCTTCTCCTTGAAAATTGTCTCCCTATTCTAGACGTTTAAGGGTCAATTTATAAGCCTTAGGGATACTCTAGAAACCCTAAAAATTGTAGGGTTTGGGCCCAAGTTCGCACAAAGCTACAAAACCCTAAAATCACACTTTCCATATCAAGGATGGTGGCTGGTTTGCTCCTCACGCACGGGTGCGCTCGATCACAGCTTGTGTGCGATTGATCGCAAGTCTGTGATCGATCCTTCATGCTGGGGCTCGATTGTAGGTGCACGAGGCTGCCTCTAGTGCGCTCAAGCACACACCTTGCGCTCGTGGTCTTCGGCTATAGTGCGCTCGATTGCAACTCCACTATGATCGATCGCACTACCAGAGCCTATATTCTTTCTCAAAATAACTCTTTAAGCCCGAAACTTCTGAGATTGCTTCCTTTTCTTCCAAAGGCCTACAAAAACAAAGAAAATACATAAAAGAACTAAAATGACATAAATTGATCAAAATTAAGAATTATCAAATGTAAGTTAAGGGCTAAAATATGAATATTTTGGCACTTAACACAAACCTGATAGTAGTATGAAGATTCTAAAGCAAGGTCTGTAATGTCAACCATGCCACTCCTGGGTTCTAGTGACAAACTTCCTAAAATGGTAATAGCAGCATAAGTCTAACGGCTTAGTAAGTAAACTTCACAATTAGGTATGATTGAGCCCATTTAAGTAGAAATAAACGTGTAGTTTTTGTAATCATTTGCAAAGAGGTGTTGTCTCCGTTAATAAACCATAAAAGTATTGTTTGGTTAATAAAGAGGTGGGTGTACTCCCGGTGGCAATCGCCTAAGTATTTTAATGCAGGAAAAACTAATGCTTTATAGGTCATAACTCTCATGTATGGTTTACCCGAGATATTACCCCTTCTTAGCAGGGTTGACGCTGTCCCGAGGGACCTATAGTATAAAGTTGGTGCCCCAGCCATTGCATGGTCAACCGTACATAACATTAGTGGCACAACCGAGTCCGACCTCGGGTGGCCCACACCACTAATGATGTCCGTCCTATAGTGCCCATCCATTGGGAATGGCTGCATCTTGGTCACGAAACCATTGGATCCAAAGCCCACATAACAACAGACAGATCTGACTATAGAATGAAGTTTATATAGTAAGCCCATGGACATTATATCGCATGTACCCGTGTACCATGTCATACGATGCATCTTCTCATTTAGTTAATAAAGTAGTTACCAAGTAGATACAAAAATGTAGACATGCTCATATCATACTCGTGGTCACTCAACTGACATATCCCACATTTTGAAGAAAGTATCCGTATGTGTTTACTTACCTCGTACGCTCACTTGAATCCTTCGACATTGCTAAATCCTGCTGTAACGGAACATAACACACTGTTATACGTAATCCGAGAGGATCCTCACAAATAAAATACTAGGCCTTCTCTAGCCAAAGGCTGGCTAAACTCTAAAATATATGCGAACGAGGCTTAAGGCAAATGCCTGGCTCCCTGGCCGTACGTCCGGCCCGAGGGCGTATGTCCAGTCAATGAGTTAGGCAAACTGCCAAGGCTCAGATGGTGATTTAGGGTTACTACATTATTTCTAGGCTACTATATCACTTCTAAGGTTGTAAATAAACTCATGCAACGTAAGAGAACTTAACACCCCGAAGTCTAAGGAAGCTTTTGAAAACATTATTGTTTTGCAAGAAAGTCTTTATAACAACTCTTTGGAAAACTCCCATTTTTAAGCAAGCACAGAAACAGTAATTGGAATATAAAATGGGCATGAGGTTACCTCAAAATTAGGTAGGCACAAGAGCTCCTTCTCACCCAAAACTCCCTCTCTCTTCACCACTCTCACACTACAAAGGCACACCTTTTGAGGATCCATACTTGCACACTAAGGACTTCTTCGATCTCTGCAAGACTCAGAACATCCAGGGCTTAAATGCAGAAGGAATTAGGTTAATTCTTTTCCATTTTCCTTGAAAGATAATGCTAAACTTTGGTTGAACTCTTTGGCTGCAGGATCCATTCATAACTGGGAAGAATTGGCCACAAAATTCCTAAAAAAGTTCTTCCCAACCCAAAGAACAAGACAACTAAGGAAGGAGATTCAAACCTTGCAACAAAGAGATTGAGATTTATTCTTTGAAGCATGGGAGCATTTTAACTAGCTACTTCTCAAATGCCCACACCACAACCTATCTTAGGAGGATCAAGTAAAGGCCTTTTATGAGAGTTTAAATGAATCTAACAAAAGCCTTGTTGATTCAGGATATGGAGGTGTACTTATGGAGAAGAACAGTTAGGAGGCTAGAGAACTTTTTGAAGCATTGAGTGAGAATTCTCAACAATTCTAAACTAGAGCAAATCAAGGACTCAAAGGGAAGGGTGTGTATGAAGTGAGCACTACTGGTGAAGTGCAGACCCAAATGGCAACTATGGAGAAGAAGCTAGACAAGATCATGAAGGCCATGAAAAATCATAACTTTCCTCCAGTTCAACAAATAGCACAAGTCAAGGTATGTGCGATATGTTCCAATTCTGAACATACTATTGAGACTTTTCCTATGTCTTCAATTTCAAGATAGGAGCAAGTAAATTTTGTTGGGCAAAACAATTACCCTCCAAAGAACAGCCCATACTCCAACACTTATAATGCAGGATGGCGCAACCACCCCAACTTTTCTTGGAGTAATAATCAGAATGTTCTGAATCCTCAAGGCCAGCAACGAAACTTCCAACAGGGAAATAACTACCAGGCTGCACCACAAGCAGCCCAATCAAATCCTGAGCCGAAAAAGAATGATGTTGAGAGTGCTATACTCTAGTTCTTGAATGCGCAACAACAAACCAACACCCAAACCAATCAACCCATTCAGAAATTGGAGACACAGGTAGGGCAGTTAGCTAAAGACCTGAGTGAGAGGAAGAAAGGAGAGTTTCCATCTCAGACCATACAAAACCCAAGAGGACAAGAGGAGCTCAAGGCATACACAACAATGGGGCATCTTCTTCAGGGCAATAGTGAGAGAAGGACAACAGTCTGGCTGAAGACGTTAAACTTAGCGCTTATGGGAGGCACCCCACGGCATATCCTTTTTATTTCCTGTTTTTCATTTTTCTGTTGTTTAGTTGATATTTCTTTTGTTTTCCTTTTAATTTTAGTAGTTTGTTTTTAGGGAACAAGTGTGCTTGTGTTCAAGTTTGGCGGTGTGCTATGAGACATGCCATTCCAAATAGTTCACCCATCTCCTAGGTGAGGTCTTTCCATGCTATATACACATTGAGGGCAATGTGTAATTAAGTTTGGGGGTATGGGAGACACATTATACACACACTTTGTCCCTAGTTTTGTTAAGTTTTTAAAGAAAAATGCATGTTCACGTTATCTTGAAAATTTTTGTTGATCTGAAAAAAAATTGTGATTTGACTTTCATTGGTGAGCTTCAAATTATGAACACATGGTTTGATGATAGAGTTTGTGAAATTTGATTACTTACTTTGGGCATATGAGAATTGACTTGTTTAATTTGAATTAACACAAGCACATAAGCATATCTTTTGTGAGGTATGACATATGATCCTAATGTGTATGTTTGATATCTTGGGAGAAGTAGGTGACTTGTTAGATGATACTGTGGCATATATACAATAAAAAAGAAAAAAAAAAGATATATTTTAAGTTCTTCACTGAGTAACTAAACATCTTGTCTCATTAAGCAATGAGTGTTCACGTCAAAAGGTGAAAAGTTTAAATTGATTAATGTCATGGTTAGTTTAGTTCTGTAGCCTTTTTTATTAGAGTAATAAGTCCTTATGGGTGTCTTTACACATAATGCCTTAAAACCATATGGTTTGGGAGCCATTGGCTTAAAGCTCGTTACATGGATCAATTAGAAAGCTTAAGGGAAATAAGCAAAGCCTGAACAAAAATAAAGAAAATAAAATTATGCCTTAGTTTTTCATTCTGATAAGAATCCTAGTGAACTTTAAAATATTGAGACATTGCACATTGGAAATTTTTCGAAGCTTCATATTTATGTGCTAGTTTACTTTACATAGTTTTGAGCTTGTAATGCCTTGCCTGTCTTTTGTAAGGTGGCTTTAGGGCAGTAGATGTAAAACATCCCTAAGAGCTTATTAACTTAAGTCAAAAAGGCTACGAAGTCAGATTAGTCATATCATAAATCAACACTGAACTTCACACCTTTTGACGCGAACACTCAATGCTTAATGAGGCAAGAGGTCCCGTTACTCAGCGAAAAACTCAACATGATCTTTCTTTCTTTCTCCTTCTCTTTTTTATTTATTTTATTTTATTTTTTATTTTTTATTTATTTTTATATCTTGCAAGCCAATGGTTATTCATCAATAGGTCATCCAACAAATCTCAAAGAGAACAAGCTTTAGCTCAAACATCATACCTCATAGAAAACATGCTAATGTGCTCATAAAAATTTATCTCAAAACAAGTGAAATATCTTTTACCCAAAAATAAGTCAAATGACTCAGACTCTTAATGACATAATGATGTGTTCAACCCTTTAAGCAAGCTAATGAAATGCAAATCACAGTTATAGTTTAACTCAAACTTGACAACAACATAGAACAATTTTATTATTATTATTATTATTTTTCAAATTTTTTAACACAAAATGACAAATAAAAATAAACAAATAAGAACAAAAATAATCAGACAAAGTGTATTTTCATACTCCCAAACTTGAATTATACATTGCCCTCAATGTGTAGTATAGAAATACATTACCGAAAGTAAGGAAATCTAAGTGTGAACAAGGCCAGGACGTCCCCCAAACTTAAACACCAAAACACCTGTCAACAAAAACTAATAGCAATATTTTCATAGAAAAAAACATCAAAAGATTAATTGCGGTTAGAAACAAAAACAAGTAAAAAAAAAAACAAAATGTAATGAAAAAGGAAAGAAAGAATTTGTGGAGTGAAGTGCAGAAAATAAATTGGAGGAGAAAACTTTACAGTGCTTCCCCCTATCATGCAAATGTCCAACCAATCCCTTCCATCCCTTCTTCTTCAAAACTTCATACCCCTCTGGAAGGATGTTTCACCATCTTATGTAGAATTGCTTGCTTCGAAGGATCTTCTTAGGAAAGTGGTTCCTAGATTTGTGTTCTTGTCATAAGATGGCTCTTTGAGACATTCAGGCTAGGAAGCTTTGGGCTCAAGAGGGACAGTGATGCAGGCATGAGCTTCAGTACTCACTTCCATGTCACTGGGCAGATAAGGATCCTTTGGAGGCTCACTATTCTCATGGTGCCCAACTTGTTTAGGGTACTCAACTTCTTCTTCTTTTTCTTCCTCCTCAATGTTATCCACAATTTCTTCACTCTTAAGTGTAGTGGCGACTTGGGCATGCTCATGATAAGAATTTTTGGAATCATTCTCATCAATCATGTAGTGCCTTTCAGCCATCAGCTGACTTTGAAGCTCTTCTTCCTCTATTCTGTTGAATTCAGCAACTAGATGACCGAACTGTCCTTCCAATCTTGACGTACCTTGATGAGTAAAGTTCTTAAGTTCTTGTATATCTCTGCTATTGGCCAGGGTGGAGTTCTTCAGCTTTTGTATAGCTTGGGAGTTGAAATTCTTGAGCTCTTGTATAGCTTGGGAGTTTGAATTCTTGAGCTCTTGTATAGCTTGGGTGTTGAGCGAGTTAGCTTTTTCGGTTGACTCTATGAATGCTTTCATCATGTCTTCCAATGAAGACTATGGTGCAGGCTGTGGCACTTGAGTGGTAAACTAATAAATATGAGGTTGAACTTGATGATCGAATTGCGGATATTCTGAATAGTGCAGTTCATCAAATTGGTGAGCATAATTTCTTGTAGCCTGAGCTGACCACAAGAAATCAGATTGGTTGCTCTAGTCCGGGTTGTAAAAATTGGAATTTGTTTCAAACCCCGAGCTGGAATAATTGATGTTCATTTGTTCATATGAAAAATTAGATCTAACTGCTTTGATTTGATCTAATTTATCTCATAAGTCGTTGATCTCAGCTCCCAGATCTAGACAATTGTTTTCCTTATGATAAGGATTGAAACAATCTGAACATGGTTTATGTGGATAAAAATTTTGATGGTAGTTGGTAGGAGCTGGTGTCCTACAATGAGGAGAAGCATGTTGTATAGAAAAATTATTAAAATTATTAAACTGAAAATTCATACTTCACCCTCACTCTATTGGCATGCAGATTTCCCACATAACACATTAACCATTTTTTTAAAATAAAATAAACTAAAAAAAAGGACTAACTACCTAAACAAATAAAACTAAAATTTAAAAACTCGCAAAAAGGATCAAAAATAAATTTTTGGCAAAGATCTACAGAACTGCTGCAATTGCTGCCTTCGCTGTGAGTGCGCTCGATCGCGCTGATGTTCGCTCGACCGCACTTGAGCGAAGATGCGGCAGTTAACAAGTACAGGTGCGTTTGAGCTTGTTGTCTTGGCCCCGAGTGTGCTCGAACGCACTAGCTGGGGCGTGCGGAATGAGCTGTTGCAGAACAGTAAAACAAGCCAAAAAACAGAAAACAAACAAAAGAAAAATCTCTTTTTTAAAAAAAAAAATATTTTTTTATCAGTAACAGGAATAAAACAAAACAAATTGCTGAAAAATAAAATCTTAATTATAACTAGGAGAAGAATAAAACTAATTTAGAAATAAGTTGGTTTCAAAAATTGAACAATTCCCAGGCAACGGCGCCAAAAACTTGTGATACAAATTTTAATACTTGCAAGTGCACGAATCATTTGTAATTTAATGGATTGCAAGTGCAAGGTCGAACTCACAAAGAATTGTATTTTTGAAAGAACAGCTTATATCTAAACTAATTTTACCCAAACCTAGTTCTGAAAAAAGTTTGAATGTTGAGTTTTGAAAATTAACGGATAAACATAAATTAAATAAAATAAAACAAAAGATAAAGACTAAGGTTTGGGAATCCACACTCATCGAATTATAACAGCATACTCCATGTTCATCAATATTCATCCGAAGTTCTCACAATTAAAATCTTAGATATGTTTTACTATGCTTCAACAGTTAATCAAAATCATCCCATGTATCCAATATCAAATAAATCATCAGATGTATCCGTAAATCACAAAAGATATCCAATTTTAATTGAAACACCTAATGTATCCGTCAAACAAATCACAAGGGATATCCAATATTTAGGCGAAGAAAATCAAGCAATTAATTTTACTGAATTATCTCAAATCACCAAGTGTATCCTTGAATCACAAAAGATATCCAAAAATCATTCAATCCAATTGAAAAAAGGTAAAACAATTGAAATATAAAACTCAATAAAATCGGATAAATAAAGACTTTCATAAAAGTGATGTTGTTCTTCATCGGTGAGGCTTCATCCCCAACCTTAGTTGGGAATTTAGCTCCACATAAAAATAAAATCTAAACCTAAAGAAAAACTAAACTAAAGAAAAAAGATGTAGAATTTTGCTCTCTGAACTTGTGTATCTTTTCTTGAATGCAAAGAGGTCTATTTATAGGCTTAAAGAAGTCCTAGAAGCCCTAGTAAACCTAAATAATTTAGAGGTCAGTCTCCCAGTCAAAATAGAAGTCTGAAATCGGAATAGGATTTGTCCAGATTTGTGTCTTTTTATTGCGGGGCAATTTTGGCATACTAACCATCCGAATTAGGAAACTTCTATTTCACCATGAACTGTAGTATTTTGAGTTAGCTTTCCAACGCCACTTGAATCACCGCAATCCAATACTTTAGCAGAAAGTTATGATCAATAGACTAAGAGGTGTGCAGAATCTAAATTTGAATCCAATCCGATTTTGACTCCGATTAGAGAAATTTCACTTTAATCCTTTCCTTGATTAGGTTAAACTTAACCATATCATCTAGATCTTCTCAAAGTGTGCTTTCTTGAAAACTTTGCATTTTTCCTTTTAAAGATGCAGTTTCTCTTTAACAACCTACAAAACATTAAAAACACAAAACTAGCACAAAACATTAAATAATGACACAGCTAAAGGATTAACTAATGTAAATAAAGGGGTCCAAATATTGAATATTTGGCCCTTATCAAAAAGCAGTAGTCATCTTGTGTCCCATGACGCCCTTGTCATAAATTGCACATTTGCTAGGAAGAAGTGCAAGAAACTCTTGAAGCAACTGACTGCAGCTAAAGAGGAAAACATTTCTCTTCAAAATCTATTTGACTCAGCATACAAGACTAAAAAATCTCTAAAGGTAGAAAATAATTCCATGACTACCAAATTGTTTGACGCTAACAAAATTTGTGCAAGTTTGCAGGATGAAAATCAGTTCTTGATGAACAGAATGGATGCAATCAAGCGATAGAAAGATGCCCAGAAAGAGAACTCCTTCAATGAATCCCCTTCTTCTAAACTGAATACCATTCTAATCATGCAAAATTCGTTCGGTGACAAACATGAAATTGGATATGATCAAAATGCCTCTACTTCAAGAAGTGTGGTAGCTCCGAATAAATTGATAAGCATTGTACCTGCTTCACATGATTAACATGTTGTGTTTAGTAGAGTTGAGAAAAATGACAAGAATAAGGATAGAATTATTCACATGCCTCCGATGTTTTTGGGAATAAGAGGGACCAGTGAACAAATCTCTCATGCTCCTATGAGGAAAATTCATTTTCAAAGGAAAGTTCCCACTTGTCATTTCTGTGGCAAAATAGGTCATATCTGACCACACTGCAACCATCTCTCTCATAGATCTCCAACTAAGAGGAACTCTAATGCTTATGAGATTGAGACACACAATTGATAAGTGCTGAATGTTAGACATTCTAGCCCCTTAATTTACATATCTTAATCTTTTAGTTTTGTTTTTATGTGATGTTTTGTTTTGTTTTTGTGTTTGCTTTAAGTTTTTGGGTTTTTGAAGAAAAGCAAGCATTTCGGGCAAGTTCTAAGACAAAAAGATAATTTCTAGAAAAGCTGGAGCTTCGGGATCGAGCGTACCAACGGCTAAGCTCGAGCACATCAACGCTTGAGCGCACTGATGAGTCCCAAATATTGCATATTTGGGCCCCTTAATTTGCATTTTCTAAGCCTTTAGCTTTATTATTTTTTGATGTTTGTTTTAGTTTTGGTGTTTCAGTGTTTTATAGGTTGTTAAAGGGAAATTGGGGTCTAAGTGTGAAAGTTACAAAGAAATGGAGGAAAGCTAATTTCTGGAAGAGACACGATCGAGCACAACACACAAGTGCTCGAGCAGGACCACTGCAGCGCCACTTAAGAAGATCTCATGCACAAGTGCACTCGAGCGCACCTGTTTTGGGATCGAGCGCACCCACACTGAACATCAAGTCACCAACACGCATAGCGTGTGCCACAAAAGAGCTGAAACACGCACGAGTACGCTCGAGCACCTAGTGTGTGATCGAGCACACTCGTCCGACTTGGCAGCGCCTAAACCCTAATTAAACATTACAAATATCGACTTTTTATTGTAAACACACCAAGGGGGCGCCGTTCACTGTAGTTTTTGGCTTTTTGACATCTTTGTAAGCTCCGAACTCATTTCTCCCTTTTACGTTTTAGTTTCCATAAATTCATTTATCAGAATTATGATTTGTGTAGTCATGAGAGGCTAAAAATCTTCAACTAAGGTTGAAGATGAAGCCTCACCGTTGATTAGCTTTATATTTCTCATGATTGTTCGTACAATCCTGACTTTTATATATGTTGTTCTATTTCAATTCGGATATTAGATTAAACCCCTTTTATTGATTGTTTGATTATTTTATTTGATTAAACATTGGATATTCGATTTGTTTCATCCAACAGATATATCGAATCTTTCGATTGAAATTGGATATCCATTGTCTCTCGTAATTCCAACAGATACATTGGATGTGTTGGTCTCAATTGGATATTCATTGTGATTTGTATTTTAGATGTATTCATCGAATGTTTCAATAGATTAATTTTATAAAGACATAGAACATGCATAGGGATTAATTGCTTGTCGCTGGTATGAACAAACATGAGAATGTATGCTTTCAATTTGGTGAGGTGAATTTTGAAAACCATAGTGCTTTTTATCATTTGTTTTAATCATTTTCATTTAAGTTTATATTTTTGCACGATAAAATCACATCAAATTTGGAACTAAGTTAAAATAAGATTAATTTAGATAGAAATTAAATTTCACGACACAATTCCTTGTGGATCGACCTTGCACTTCTGTTATCTGTATTGCACATGACTCGTGCCCTTACGAGTATCATTTTAAAACTCACAATATGCACAAGAGCAAGGATCGAGCGCAGTTGTGCACTCGAGCGCACCAATCTGGGATCGAGCGCACTCAAGCGCCCTGCATCCTGTAGAACCTCTTTTCCAAATCAAATTAGGTTTTCAGTCTCCTATTTTAACTAGGAGACTGACCTACAGTTTTACTAGAGTTTTTAGGGCTTCTAGGGTTTTTCTAATTTTATAAATAGGCCTCTATACATTGAGAAGATATAGAATTTTAGAGAGGAGCTTTGGGAGAGAAATTCGAGGCTTAAGCAAGAAGCGTTTTTGGATAAAATAACAATATGCCAATGCTTTGATCATGTTATGCATAGTTAATGTTTGTAAACCTAAGGGTATGGGTGTCTTCTCCTGAAGCTATTGATTTCCTTAAGCATTAAATTAGGCATGGGTGTCTACTCTAATTCTTTTCTTTCTTAAAGGATTTGACATGGGTATCTACTAAGTTGTTCATTAAAAAAGCATGAATTTGTGGAAATTGACAAACACATGAGGCCTAGGCCATGGGTGTCTACTCCCGGTTTCCCATGTTGATCAACCCAAGAACCCGGCGTGGATTTCCTTTTTTACTTCTTATTAAATCTAGGACTCGGTCATCCAAATTGATTTAACTAACTAGTCCATACCACATGCATATGTTGATCCGGCAAACACATAAGAGGAATTCATGGAAACAGGAATTAATCAAGTTAAATATCACAACATAATCATCACAAAGGCGCCAATATTGAAATATTAAATAAACATAATTAGGGCTTCAATCTAGCCCTACTAAGTAAATTAGTTACACATGAGTTTGATGTTAAGCATCTTCATAAAATAAAATAGAAATGAAAAGAATAAACCCGAAACTTGAACTTGAAGAGCTCCAATTCTTCTCCTTGGAAATTGTCTCCCTATTCTAGAGGTTCAAAGGTCTATTTATAAGCCTTAGGAATACTCTAGAAACCCTAAAAAACGTAAGGTTTGAGTCCTAGTTCGCACAAAGCTTCAAAACACTAAAATCGCACTTTTCATAAAGAGGCTGGCGACTGTCTTGCTCCTCACGTACGGGTGCGCTCGATCTAAGCCCGTGTGCGATCAATAGCAGGATTGTGATCGATTTTCTGTGCTGGGCGCTCGATCGCAAGTCAGCTATTGCTTATGCGCAAGAGCGCACGCCTTGCGCTCGTCTTGGTCTTCACCTGTAGTGCACTTGATCGCAGCTTCCCTGCAATTGATCGCACTACCAGAGCCTCCAATTTTCCCCAAAATAACTATTTAAGCCTAAAACTTCCGAAATTGCTTCCTTTTCTTCCAAAAGCCTACAAAATCAAAGAAAGCACATAAAAGAACTAAAATGGTAAAAATTAATCAAAACTAAAGGATTAACAAATGTAAGTTAAGGGCTAAAATATGAATATTTTGGCACTTAACACACCCCCAAACTTACATATTGCTAGTCCCTTAACAATACAAAACTAAAAACTAAATGGAAAAACAGAAAACAAAATGATAAATCCATCTTTCATGGGATGTATGATTGCATTTAGCATATGCAACAAGCCTTTTAAACCCCTAGGAATTCCCTAAAGGACGAGTGAAGTCTCGTGAGGGTTTTCCAGAAATGTTACCCACAAACATCATGCAAGAGTTCATGTTATCCAAAAATTAAGGTAAACTCAAGACCATGATTTTCATTCATTAGCAAGCTTAAAAAGATAAACTCCATCTTCACAATGAATTGGAATCTCAAGTTTAATTACTTACAAAAGACATGCTAAAGCATCACAAGTTTGAAAATAGTGTAAAGTGAACTAGTACATAAATATGAAGCTTCCAATTACTTCCAATGTGCAATGTCTCAATATCTCAATGTTCACTGAAATCCCTATTAGAACGAATAACTATGGCATATATATATATATATATATTTTTTTTTTCTCTTTTTTTTTTTTTTTTGGTCAGGTTGTGCAATGTTTAGTTCCCATAAGCTTTCTAATTGACCCATCTAACGAGTGTTAAGCCAATGACTCCCAAACCAGGTGGTTTTAGGGCAATAGGTGTAAAACACCCCCAAGGACTTACTAACACGAGTCAAAAAGGTTACAAAACCAAACTAACCATGACATTAATCAAATCAAAATTCTTCACCTTTTGACGTGAACACTCAATGCTTTGGGGCAAGAGGTCCAATTACTTAGTGAAATGCTTCTCAATGATTTTTTTTTTTTATCACATATATATATACGAAAGTATCCATCTAATAAGTCATCCAGTTTCACTCAAGAAATAAAAACACACACATCAGACTTTCATGTCATACCCTATAAATTATGTGCTAATGTGCTTGTGTGATCAAATCAAACATGTGAATTCTCAATTGTCCTAAGCAAGTAACCAAACTTAACAAATTCTATCATAAGATCATGTGTTCAAAATTTTAAGCTCACCAATGAAATCAAAGCAAAATTCTTTCAGATTAACCAAAATTTTAAGGCAAACATGAACATGCAATTTTTTTTTTTCTAAATTTTTTAACAACACAACAAACAAAGCAAACAATATGAATTTGGGACAAAATGTGTGTAGAGTGTTGCCATACCCCCAAACTTAAATGACACATTGTCCCCAATTTGTCTAAAACATGGAAAGAATTTACCCGGGATATGGACAAAACGGTCTGGAAGAGCATGGCTCATAGCACACCCCCAAACTTGAATCGAAGCACACTTGTCCCTGTAAAATAAGACATGAAAACAATTAAAAATGAAACAAAACAAACTAAAGATAAACATAAAGATTAAGTGAAAAGCAACTAAAACAAAAGAACAAGATAAACTATGGGGTGCCTCCCATTAGGACTAAGTTTAACGTCTTCAGCCAGACTATGATTCCCTTCTTAGTGCTGTTCCGAAGAAGATGCTCCTAATGGTGGTGGCAATTGGCTTAAAATGGACCGCATCAGCTCTTCTAAGGCAGTTAATCTTTGATTTGTCAAGATTCTATCCTTTCGAGCCTCCCGTCTTTGATCTGCTAACTCTCGCCGAAGTCCTGCCACTTCTTCACTGATGGAACGATACTGTGCTACGCGCAAAGTGACAGTTGCCTCCTCTTCTACTGCTTCCTGCTCAGCTGCAAGTTCGTCTTCTGCCATAGGCTCTGCCTTGAACTCTCCTACATTAGTTGCTGGGGCTTGAGGTACCCTGGCATGCGGGAATAGCTTTGGTTCCATTGGCGAATGCCAAACTTTGGGGTCGTGATGACTGGCTCATCTACGGAGGTGCCCTTGATGCCCATTTTTCGGAGGATGTAAGTGAGTAAGTATGGAAAAGGCAGCCCCCATGAGTGGGTGGACTCAGCTCCCCCGACATGTACCCCATTCTAGAACTTGTGAATTTGGTTCCAAATAATTGCAGGAATGGAACACCAAGCACCTTTATGAAAGTCGTAAAGTGTTTGTAAGAATTGATCACGCCTTTGAGTCTTGTGTCCCAAGGGAAAGGCATTGCGATGCAGAATAGAGCCCACAAGCCAT
>NC_081545.1:13740356-13760860 GCF_901000735.1 Corylus avellana | reverse complement strand
TGAGCCGAAAAAGAATGATGTTGAGAGTGCTATACTCTAGTTCTTGAATGCGCAACAACAAACCAACACCCAAACCAATCAACCCATTCAGAAATTGGAGACACAGGTAGGGCAGTTAGCTAAAGACCTGAGTGAGAGGAAGAAAGGAGAGTTTCCATCTCAGACCATACAAAACCCAAGAGGACAAGAGGAGCTCAAGGCATACACAACAATGGGGCATCTTCTTCAGGGCAATAGTGAGAGAAGGACAACAGTCTGGCTGAAGACGTTAAACTTAGCGCTTATGGGAGGCACCCCACGGCATATCCTTTTTATTTCCTGTTTTTCATTTTTCTGTTGTTTAGTTGATATTTCTTTTGTTTTCCTTTTAATTTTAGTAGTTTGTTTTTAGGGAACAAGTGTGCTTGAGTTCAAGTTTGGCGGTGTGCTATGAGACATGCCATTCCAAATAGTTCACCCATCTCCTAGGTGAGGTCTTTCCATGCTATATACACATTGAGGGCAATGTGTAATTAAGTTTGGGGGTATGGGAGACACATTATACACACACTTTGTCCCTAGTTTTGTTAAGTTTTTAAAGAAAAATGCATGTTCACGTTATCTTGAAAATTTTTGTTGATCTGAAAAAAAATTGTGATTTGACTTTCATTGGTGAGCTTCAAATTATGAACACATGGTTTGATGATAGAGTTTGTGAAATTTGATTACTTACTTTGGGCATATGAGAATTGACTTGTTTAATTTGAATTAACACAAGCACATAAGCATATCTTTTGTGAGGTATGACATATGATCCTAATGTGTATGTTTGATATCTTGGGAGAAGTAGGTGACTTGTTAGATGATACTGTGGCATATATACAATAAAAAAGAAAAAAAAATAGATCAATTTTAAGTTCTTCACTGAGTAACTAAACCTCTTGCCTCATTAAGCAATGAGTGTTCACGTCAAAAGGTGAAAAGTTTAAATTGATTAATGTCATGGTTAGTTTAGTTCTGTAGCCTTTTTTATTAGAGTAATAAGTCCTTATGGGTGTCTTTACACATAATGCCTTAAAACCATATGGTTTGGGAGCCATTGGCTTAAAGCTCGTTACATGGATCAATTAGAAAGCTTAAGGGAAATAAGCAAAGCCTGAACAAAAATAAAGAAAATAAAATTATGCCTTAGTTTTTCATTCTGATAAGAATCCTAGTGAACTTTAAAATATTGAGACATTGCACATTGGAAATTTTTCGAAGCTTCATATTTATGTGCTAGTTTACTTTACATAGTTTTGAGCTTGTAATGCCTTGCCTGTCTTTTGTAAGGTGGCTTTAGGGCAGTAGATGTAAAACATCCCTAAGAGCTTATTAACTTAAGTCAAAAAGGCTACGAAGTCAGATTAGTCATATCATAAATCAACATTGAACTTCACACCTTTTGACGCGAATACTCAATGCTTAATGAGGCAAGAGGTCCCGTTACTCAGCGAAAAACTCAACATGATCTTTCTTTTCTTTCTCCTTCTCTTTTTTATTTATTTTATTTTATTTTTTATTTATTTTTATATCTTGCAAGCCAATGGTTATTCATCAATAGGTCATCCAACAAATTTCAAAGAGAACAAGCTGAAGCTCAAACATCATACCTTATAGAAAACATGCTAATGTGCTCATAAAAAGTTATCGCAAAACAAGTGAAATATCTTTTACTCAAAAATAAGTCAAATGACTCAGACTCTTAATGACATAATGATGTGTTCAACCCTTTAAGCAAGCTAATGAAATGCAAATCACAGTTACAGTTTAACTCAAACTTGACAACAACATAGAACAATTTTATTATTATTATTATTATTTTTCAAATTTTTTAACACAAAATGAAAAATAAAAATAAACAAATAAGAACAAAAATAATCAGACAAAGTGTATTTTCATACTCCCAAACTTGAATTACACATTGCCCTCAATGTGTAGTATAGAAATACATTACCGGAAGTAAGGAAATCTAAGTGTGAACAAGGCCAGGGCGTCCCCCAAACTTAAACACCAAAACACCTGTCAACAAGAACTAATAGCAATATTTTCATAGAAACAAACATCAAAAGATTAATTGAGGTTAGAAACAAAAACAAGTAAAAAAAAAAAACAAAATGTAATGAAAAAGGAAAGAAAGAATTTGTGGAGTGAAGTGCAGAAAATAAATTGGAGGAGAAAACTTTACAGTGCTTCCCCTTTTCATGCAAATGTCCAACCAATCCCTTCCATCCCTTCTTCTTCAAAACTTCATACCCCTCTGGAAGGATGTTTTGCCATCTTATGTAGAATTGCTTGCTTCGAAGGATCTTCTTAGGAAAGTGGTTCCTAGATTTGTGTGCTTGTCATAAGATGGCTCTTTGAGACATTCAGGCTAGGAAGCTTTGGGCTCAAGAGGGACAGTGATGCAGGCATGAGCTTCAGTACTCACTTCCATGTCACTGGGCAGATAAGGATCCTTTGGAGGCTCACTATTCTCATGGTGCCCAACTTGTTTAGGGTACTCAACTTCTTCTTCTTTTTCTTCCTCCTCAATGTTATCCACAATTTCTTCACTCTTAAGTGTGGTGGCGACTTGGGCATGCTCATGATAAGAATTTTTGGAATCATTCTCATCAATCATGTAGTGCCTTTCAGCCATCAGCTGACTTTGAAGCTCTTCTTCCACTATTATGCTGAATTCAGCAACTAGATGATTGAACTGTCCTTCCAATCTTGACGTACCTTGATGAGTGAAGTTCTTAAGTTCTTGTATATCTCTGCTATTGGCCAGGGTGGAGTTCTTCAGCTCTTGTATAGCTTGGGAGTTGGAATTCTTGAGCTCTTGTATAGCTTGGGTGTTGAGCGAGTTAGCTTTTTCAGTTGACTCTATGATTGCTTTCATCATGTCTTCCAATGATGACTGTGGTGCAGGCTATGGCACTTGAGTGGTAAACTAATAAATATGAGGTTGAACTTGATGATCGAACTGCGGATATTCTGAATGGTGCAATTCATCAAATTCGTGAGCATAATTTCTTGTAGCCTGAGCTGACCATAAGAAATCAGATTGGTTGCTTTAGTCCGGGTTGTAAAAATTGGAATTTGTTTCAAACCCCGGGCTGGAATAATTGATGTTCATTTGTTCATATGAAAAATTATATCTAACTGCTTTGATTTGATCTAATTTGTCCCATAAGTCGTTGATCTCAGCTCCCAGATCTAGACAATTGTTTTCCTTATGATAAGGATTGAAACAATCTGAACATGGTTTATGTGGGTAAAAATTTTGATGGTAGTTGGTAGGAGCTGGTGTCCTACAATGAGGAGAAGCATGTTGTATAGAAAAATTATTAAAATTATTAAACTGAAAATTCATACTTCACCCTCACTCTATTGGCATGCAGATTTCCCACATAACACATTAACCATTTTTTTAAAATAAAATAAACTAAAAAAAAGGACTAACTACCTAAACAAATAAAACTAAAATTTAAAAACTCACAAAAAGGACCAAAAATAAATTTTTGGCAAAGATCTACAGAACTGCTGCAATTGCTGCCTTCGCTGTGAGTGCGCTCGATCGCACTTGAGTGAAGATGCGGCAGTTAACGAGTACAGGTGCGTTTGAGCTTGTTGTCTTGGCCCCGAGTGTGCTCGATCGCACTAGCTGGGGCGTGCGGAATGAGCTGTTGCAGAACAGTAAAACAAGCCAAAAAAACAGAAAACAAACAAAAGAAAAATCTCTTTTTTAAAAAAAAAAAAAAATTTATCAGTAACAGGAATAAAACAAAACAAATTGCTGAAAAATAAAATCCTAATTATAACTAGGAGAAGAATAAAACTAATTTAGAAATAAGTTGGTTTAAAAAATTGAACAATTCCCAGGCAACGGCGCCAAAAACTTGTTATACAAATTTTAATATTTGCAAGTGCATGAATCATTTGTAATTTAATGGATTGCAAGTGCAAGGTCGAACTCACAAAGAATTGTATTTTTAAAAGAACAACTTATATCTAAACTAATTTTACCCAAACCTAGTTTTGAAAAAAGTTTGAATGTTGAGTTTTTAAAATTAAAGGATAAACATAAATTAAATAAAATAAAACAAAAGATAAAGACTAAAGTTTGGGAATCCACACTCATCGAATTATAACAGCATACTCCATGTTCATCAATATTCATCCGAAGTTCTCACAATTAAAATCTTAGATATGTTTTACTATGCTTCAACAGTTAATCAAAATCATCCCATGTATCCAATCATTGCACAAATCACAAAAGGAATCCAATATCAAATAAATCATCAGATGTATCCGTAAATCACAAAAGATATCCAATTTTAATTGAAACACCTAATGTATCTGTCAAACAAATCACAAGGGATATCCAATATTTAGGCGAAGAAAATCAAGCAATTAATTTTACTGAATTATCTCAAATCACCAAGTGTATCCTTGAATCACAAAAGATATCCAAGAATCATTCAATCCAATTGAAAAAAGGTAAAACAATTGAAATATAAAACTCAATAAAATTGGATAAATAAAGACTTACATAAAAGTGAAGTCGTTCTTCATCGGTGAGGCTTCATCCCCAACCTTAGTTGGGAATTTAGCTCCACATAAAAATAAAATCTAAACCTAAAGAAAAACTAAACTAAAGAAAAAAGCTGTAGAATTTTGCTCTCTGAACTTGTGTATCTTTTCTTGAATGCAAAGAGGTCTATTTATAGGCTTAAAGAAGTCCTAGAAGCCCTAGTAAACCTAAATAATTTAGAGGTCAGTCTCCCAGTCAAAATAGAAGTCTGAAATCGGAATAGGATTTGTCCAGATTTGTGTCTTTTTATTGCGGGGCAATTTTGGCATACTAACCATCCGAATTAGGAAACTTCTATTTCACCATGAACTGTAGTATTTTGAGTTAGCTTTCCAACGCCACTTGAATCACCGCAATCCAATACTTTAGCAGAAAGTTATGATCAATAGACTAAGAGGTGTGCAGAATCTAAATTTGAATCCAATCCGATTTTGACTCCGATTAGAGAAATTTCACTTTAATCCTTTCCTTGATTAGGTTAAACTTAACCATATCATCTAGATCTTCTCAAAGTGTGCTTTCTTGAAAACTTTGCATTTTTCCTTTTAAAGATGCAGTTTCTCTTTAACAACCTACAAAACATTAAAAACACAAAACTAGCACAAAACATTAAATAATGACACAGCTAAAGGATTAACTAATGTAAATAAAGGGGTCCAAATATTGAATATTTGGCCCTTATCAAAAAGCAGTAGTCATCTTGTGTCCCATGACGCCCTTGTCATAAATTGCACATTTGCTAGGAAGAAGTGCAAGAAACTCTTGAAGCAACTGACTGCAGCTAAAGAGGAAAACATTTCTCTTCAAAATCTATTTGACTCAGCATACAAGACTAAAAAATCTCTAAAGGTAGAAAATAATTCCATGACTACCAAATTGTTTGACGCTAACAAAATTTGTGCAAGTTTGCAGGATGAAAATCAGTTCTTGATGAACAGAATGGATGCAATCAAGCGATAGAAAGATGCCCAGAAAGAGAACTCCTTCAATGAATCCCCTTCTTCTAAACTGAATACCATTCTAATCATGCAAAATTCGTTCGGTGACAAACATGAAATTGGATATGATCAAAATGCCTCTACTTCAAGAAGTGTGGTAGCTCCGAATAAATTGATAAGCATTGTACCTGCTTCACATGATTAACATGTTGTGTTTAGTAGAGTTGAGAAAAATGACAAGAATAAGGATAGAATTATTCACATGCCTCCGATGTTTTTGGGAATAAGAGGGACCAGTGAACAAATCTCTCATGCTCCTATGAGGAAAATTCATTTTCAAAGGAAAGTTCCCACTTGTCATTTCTGTGGCAAAATAGGTCATATCTGACCACACTGCAACCATCTCTCTCATAGATCTCCAACTAAGAGGAACTCTAATGCTTATGAGATTGAGACACACAATTGATAAGTGCTGAATGTTAGACATTCTAGCCCCTTAATTTACATATCTTAATCTTTTAGTTTTGTTTTTATGTGATGTTTTGTTTTGTTTTTGTGTTTGCTTTAAGTTTTTGGGTTTTTGAAGAAAAGCAAGCATTTCGGGCAAGTTCTAAGACAAAAAGATAATTTCTAGAAAAGCTGGAGCTTCGGGATCGAGCGTACCAACGGCTAAGCTCGAGCACATCAACGCTTGAGCGCACTGATGAGTCCCAAATATTGCATATTTGGGCCCCTTAATTTGCATTTTCTAAGCCTTTAGCTTTATTATTTTTTGATGTTTGTTTTAGTTTTGGTGTTTCAGTGTTTTATAGGTTGTTAAAGGGAAATTGGGGTCTAAGTGTGAAAGTTACAAAGAAATGGAGGAAAGCTAATTTCTGGAAGAGACACGATCGAGCACAACACACAAGTGCTCGAGCAGGACCACTGCAGCGCCACTTAAGAAGATCTCATGCACAAGTGCACTCGAGCGCACCTGTTTTGGGATCGAGCGCACCCACACTGAACATCAAGTCACCAACACGCATAGCGTGTGCCACAAAAGAGCTGAAACACGCACGAGTACGCTCGAGCACCTAGTGTGTGATCGAGCACACTCGTCCGACTTGGCAGCGCCTAAACCCTAATTAAACATTACAAATATCGACTTTTTATTGTAAACACACCAAGGGGGCGCCGTTCACTGTAGTTTTTGGCTTTTTGACATCTTTGTAAGCTCCGAACTCATTTCTCCCTTTTACGTTTTAGTTTCCATAAATTCATTTATCAGAATTATGATTTGTGTAGTCATGAGAGGCTAAAAATCTTCAACTAAGGTTGAAGATGAAGCCTCACCGTTGATTAGCTTTATATTTCTCATGATTGTTCGTACAATCCTGACTTTTATATATGTTGTTCTATTTCAATTCGGATATTAGATTAAACCCCTTTTAATTGATTGTTTGATTATTTTATTTGATTAAACATTGGATATTTGATTTGTTTCATCCAACAGATATATCGAATCTTTCGATTGAAATTGGATATCCATTGTCTCTCGTAATTCTAACAGATACATTGGATGTGTTGGTCTCAATTGGATATTCATTGTGATTTGTATTTTAGATGTATTCATCGAATGTTTCAATAGATTAATTTTATAAAGACATAGAACATGCATAGGGCTTAATTGCTTGTCGCTGGTATGAACAAACATGAGAATGTATGCTTTCAATTTGGTGAGGTGAATTCTGAAAACCATAGTGCTTTTTATCATTTGTTTTAATCATTTTCATTTAAGTTTATATTTTTGCACGACAAAATCACATCAAATTCGGAACTAAGTTAAAATAAGATTAATTTAGATAGAAATTAAATTTCACGACACAATTCCTTGTGGATCGACCTTGCACTTCTGTTATCTGTATTGCACATGACTCGTGCACTTACGAGTATCATTTTAAAACTCACAATATGCACAAGAGCAAGGATCGAGCGCAGTTGTGCACTCGAGCGCACCAATCTGGGATCGAGCGCACTCAAGCGCCCTGCATCCTGTAAAACCTCTTTTCCAAATCAAATTAGGTTTTCAGTCTCCTATTTTAACTAGGAGACTGACCTACGGTTTTACTAGAGTTTTTAGGGCTTCTAGGGTTTTTCTAATTCTATAAATAGGCCTCTATACATTGAGAAGATATAGAATTTTAGAGAGGAGCTTTGGGAGAGAAATTCGAGGCTTAAGCAAGAAGCGTTTTTGGATAAAATAACAATATGCCAATGCTTTGATCATGTTATGCATACTTAATGTTTGTCAACCTAAGGGTATGGGTGTCTACTCCTTAAGCTATTGATTTCCCTAAGCAGCAAATTAGGCATGGGTGTCTACTCTAATTCTTTTCTTTCTTAAAGGATTTAACATGGGTATCTACTAAGTTGTTCTTTAAGAAAGCATGAATTTGTGGAAATTGACAAACACATGAGGCCTAGGCCATGGGTGTCTACTCCCGGTTCCCCATGTTGATCAACTCAAGAACCTGGCGTGGATTTCCTTTTTTACTTCTTATTAAATCTAGGACTCGGTCATCCAAATTGATTTAACTAACTAGTCCATACCACATGCATATGTTGATCCGGCAAACACATAAGAGGAATTCATGGAAACAGGAATTAATCAAGTTAAATATCACAACATAATCATCACAAAGGCGCCAATATTGAAATATTAAATAAACATAATTAGGGCTTCAATCTAGCCCTACTAAGTAAATTAGTTACACATGAGTTTGATGTTAAGCATCTTCATAAAATAAAATAGAAATGAAAAGAATAAACCCGAAACTTGAACTTGAAGAGCTCCAATTCTTCTCCTTGGAAATTGTCTCCCTATTCTAGAGGTTCAAAGGTCTATTTATAAGCCTTAGGAATACTCTAGAAACCCTAAAAAACGTAAGGTTTGAGTCCTAGTTTGCACAAAGCTTCAAAACACTAAAATCACACTTTTCATAAAGAGGCTAGCGACTGTCTTGCTCCTCACGCACGGGTGCGCTCGATCGCAGCCCGTGTGCGATCAATCGCAGGATTGCGATCGATCTTCTGTGCTGGGCGCTCGATCGCAAGTTAGCTGTTGCTTGTGCGCAAGAGCGTACGCCTTGCGCTCGTCTTGGTCTTCACCTGTAGTGCACTTGATCGCAGCTTCCCTGCAATTGATCGCACTACCAGAGCCTCCAATTTTCCCCAAAATAACTATTTAAGCCTAAAACTTCCAAAATTGCTTCCTTTTCTTCCAAAAGCCTACAAAATCAAAGAAAGCACATAAAAGAACTAAAATGGTAGAAATTAATCAAAACTAAAGGATTAACAAATGTAAGTTAAGGGCTAAAATATGAATATTTTGGCACTTAACACACCCCAAACTTACATATTGCTAGTCCCTTAACAATACAAAACTAAAAACTAAATGGAAAAACAGAAAACAAAATGATAAATCCATCTTTCATGGGATGTATGATTGCATTTAGCATATGCAACAAGCCTTTTAAACCCCTAGGAATTCCCTAAAGGACGAGTGAAGTCTCGTGAGGGTTTTCCAGAAATGTTACCCACAAACATCATGCAAGAGTTCATGTTATCCAAAAATTAAGGTAAACTCAAGACCATGATTTTCATTCATTAGCAAGCTTAAAAAGATAAACTCCATCTTCACAATGAATTGGAATCTCAAGTTTAATTACTTACAAAAGACATGCTAAAGCATCACAAGTTTGAAAATAGTGTAAAGTGAACTAGTACATAAATATGAAGCTTCCAATTACTTCCAATGTGCAATGTCTCAATATCTCAATGTTCACTGAAATCCCTATTAGAACGAATAACTATGGCATATATATATATATATATATTTTTTTTTTCTCTTTTTTTTTTTTTTTTGGTCAGGTTGTGCAATGTTTAGTTCCCATAAGCTTTCTAATTGACCCATCTAACGAGTGTTAAGCCAATGACTCCCAAACCAGGTGGTTTTAGGGCAATAGGTGTAAAACACCCCCAAGGACTTACTAACACGAGTCAAAAAGGTTACAAAACCAAACTAACCATGACGTTAATCAAATCAAAATTCTTCACCTTTTGACGTGAACACTCAATGCTTTGGGGCAAGAGGTCCAGTTACTTAGTGAAATGCTTCTCAATGATTTTTTTTTTTTTATCACATATATATATACGAAAGTATCCATCTAATAAGTCATCCAATTTCACTCAAGACATAAAAACACACACATCAGACTTTCATGTCATACCCCATAAATTATGTGCTAATGTGCTTGTGTGTTCAAATCAAACATGTGAATTCTCAACTGTCCTAAGCAAGTAACCAAACTTAACAAATTCTATCATAAGATCATGTGTTCAAAATTTTAAGCTCACTAATGAAATCAAACCACAATTCTTTCAGATTAACCAAAATTTTAAGGCAAACATGAACATGCAATTTTTTTTTTTTTCTAAAGTTTTTAACAACACAACAAACAAAGCAAACAATATGAAATTGGGACAAAATGTGTGTAGAGTGTTGCCATACCCCCAAACTTAAATGACACATTGTCCCCAAACTTGAATCGAAGCACACTTGTCCCTGTAAAATAAGACACGAAAACAATTAAAAATGAAACAAAACAAACTAAAGATAAACATAAAGATTAAGTGAAAAGCAACTAAAACAAAAGAACAAGATAAACTATGGGGTGCCTCCCATTAGGACTAAGTTTAACGTCTTCAGCCAGACTATGATTCCCTTCTTAGTGCTGTTCCGAAGAAGATGCTCCTAATGGTGGTGGCAATTGGCTTAAAATGGACCGCATCAGCTCTTCTAAGGCAGTTAATCTTTGATTTGTCGAGATTCTATCCTTTCGAGCCTCCCGTCTTTGATCTGCTAACTCTCGCCGAAGTCCTACCACTTCTTCACTGATGGAACGATACTGTGCTACACGTAAAGTGACAGTTGCCTCCTCTTCTACTGCTTCTTGCTCAGTTGCAGGTTCGTCTTCTGCCATAGGCTCTGCCTCGAACTCTCCTACGTTAGTTGCTGGGGCTTGAGGTACCCTAGCATGCGGGAATAGCTTTGGTTCCATTGGCGAATGCCAAACTTTGGGGTCGTGGTGACTGGCTCATCTACGGAGGTGCCCTTGATGCCCATTTTTCGGAGGATGTAAGTGAGTAAGTATGGAATAGGCAGCCCCCATGAGTGGGTGGACTCATCTCCCCCGACATGTACCCCATTCCAGAACTTGTGAATTTGGTTCCAAATAATTGCAGGAATGGAACACCAAGCACCTTTATGAAAGTCGTAAAGTGTTTGTAAGAATTGATCACGCCTTTGAGTCTTGTGTCTCAAGGGAAAGGCATTGCGATGCAGAATAGAGCCCACAAGCCATAGTTGTGGGGGCAGCTTGGACCGGCTGCCGGCATTATAATGTGTGTCTGCATACTGCCCTTGGCACATGTCTTCAATGATTTTCGCCACATAGAATCGGGGAGGTTGGGTGGCAAGCTGTGCTTCCTTGGGAGGGTGCTCATCATTGCACTGTAGCGCAATGACAATGTCAGCCGGAGTCATCTCAATAGCTTGGTCATGAACTGTGGAGGACAGAGCATCTGGCCTGGTGTAATTGTATGATAGATTGGCATAGAACTCTGTTACCACTTTTTTGTATGTAGTGGAGGTGACTGGCTTGAACAGTTTCTTCAACCCTCGGCGTTTGAATTTCGTAACTGCCCATCGAGTAGCTTCAATATTTTGGAAATCTTCTCTAATGGCAAATGTGGTCTCAAACAGCAACTCCAGCTCCTCACAAGTGGGTGGGGAGGAAATGGCTTGGGTTTTAGAGACCCGAGTGGATGAAGCGCGAGCTCTAGGCATGATGCAACTTGAGTTAAGAATTTCGTCGAACACTTGGTGTGCGGTGTCACTAGGAAAATTGCAAAACAATAGCAAAAAATGGCCCAACCCCCTGTAAAACAATGAAAACCTACCCAGAGGCAAGTGTGTATGGAAAAACACCCACAGATTGCCCTAAAAAACATAAAAAAAAAAAAAATAATTATAATAATAATAATAATTAGGAAAAACGTAAATGGGGAAAAATGGGATGGAGATGGGTGATGGGGGAATTGAGTGTGAGTGCTATGTGGTGGTGAGTGGTGGTTGGAGGTTGCAAGGTGTCGTGGAGGTGCAGTGGTGGTGAGTGGTGGCCGGTGGAGGTGAGCTTGGTGATGGGTAGTGATGGCGGGGTAAGGGTTGAGTGCAAGGTGGTGTACGGCTCAGGGAAGAAGTAAGGGGAAATGGGGAAAGTGACCTAAAATAGGTCAAGTGACCCTCTGCTCGAGTGCACTCAATCGCGCGCAAGGTGCGCTCAATCACACTCGTGCAACGGCATGCGTGGGTGGTGGTGGTGGTGCGCTCGATCGCACTAACAGAATGTAAAACACACTTTTTTTTCATTATAAAAATGCAAAATGAATAGCAACTTACTAAATAAAGAAAAAAAAAAAAAAAAAAACAGACACAAAATATAAGTAAGAACACTAAAAGTACTACGGAAAATTAGGAAAAAAATTTGACACTATGGAAAGGAAATCAAGGGATAGAAATTTGTACCGCATACAGTGGCCTCAGTACCACTGATCTGAGTAGATGCGCTCGAGCTCCTGGATTGCTCAAATGCTTCCACTAGTAGCTTCAGTGCTACTATTTTAGGGAGATGCACTTGAACTCCACTGACTGTGGCTCAAGTGCTCTTGGTGGTGCTGCATATTGGACAGATTGGAGTGCCAAATCTTGTGATGCCAAATCTTGATCTCTTGGTGCAAAGTTCATTTCAATGTATGGCTTCACTCTGTGTCCATTCACCTTGAATGACTGATTTTTCTATGGGTTATGAACCTCCAAAGCTCCATGAGGGAATACTTGGGTAACAATATAAGGTTCAGACCATCTTGACTTAAGCTTACCAGGGAAAAGTTTCAATCTTGAATTATAGATCAATACCTTTTGTCCTACATGAAACTCCTTCCTGACCAGTTGCTTGTCATGGCATGCTTTGGTTCTTTCCTTGTAGAGCTTGGCATTCTCATATGCATCACGCCTTAATTCCTCCAATTCATTTAGTTGGAACTTCCTCTTGTCACCAGCTTGTTTCATATCAAAGTTAAACTTCTTGATGGCCCAATACGCTTTGTGCTCCAACTCTACTAGTAGATGACATGCTTTCCCAAAGACCAACCGATATGAGACATACCAATAGGTGTCTTGTAGGCAATCCTATAGGTCCATAATGCATCATTCAAGCGCAAAGACCAATCCTTCCTACTGGGATTCACTGTCCATTCTAGGATGCCTTTGATCTCTCTATTGCTTATCTCCACTTGACCACTGGTTTGGGGATGGTATGGAGTGCCAACCTTATGTGTGATGCCATTCTTCTTTATCAAAGAAGGAAAGGCATAGTTGTTGAAGTGGCTACCTCCATCACTAATTATTGCCCTTGGCATCCCTAACCTAGAAAAGATGTTATCCTGCAAAAACTTCACAACCACTTTGTGATCATTAGTCTTTGAGGGGACAGCCTCGACCCATTTAGACACATAATCCACACCCACAAGAATATATAAATAACCATATGAGTTAGGAAATGGACCTATGAAGTCAATGCCCCATACATCGAAGAGCTCTACCCTTAGAATATTTTTCAATGGCATTTGATTTCTGGATGAGGTGTTACCTGTCCTCTGGCATCTATCACAAGAGCTGTAAAACAAAAAGGCATCATTAAACACATTAGGCCAATAGAAACCAGATTGTAATACCTTAAGAGCTGTTCTCTTAGCCCCAGAGTGTCCTCTACAAGCAAACTAATGACAATGCTGCAAAATGCTCAAATGTTCTTCTTCTGAGACACACCTTCTAATGATTTGATCAGGGCAGAATTTGAATCATCCCAATGGTATTGTCTAGATATAGACATCAACCTCTTCCTTTCTTGACTAGACATACCTAGAGGAAAAACCTTGGCAGTTATATAATTCACAATATCTACATACCATGGAAGTTGCACCGCAACTGCAAACAACTGCTCATCTGGAAAATTTTCATTCAATAGAAGCTCATCTCCTTCTTCCTCATGAAGTAGTCTGGCCACCACATTCTCACTACCCTTCTTGTCTTTAATCTCAAGGTCAAACTCTTGCAGTAATAATACCCATCCGATCAATCTAGGCTTTGCATCTTTCTTAGCAAAAAAATATCTCAAAGCAGCATGATCAGTGAATACAATAACCTTAGAACCAATTAGGTATGATCTAAACTTCTCCAAAGCAAATATGACAGCTAATAATTCTTTCTCAATGGTAGAATAATTTAGCAGAGCATCATTCAATGTTCTAGAAGCATAATAAATGCATGAGGTACCTTATTGATTCTTTGACCCAATATAGCTCCCAAGGCATAGTCATTGGCCTCACACTTGAGCTCAAATGGTAGATTCAAATTACGTGCCATCATTATTGTTGCAGGTGTGAGCAGCTTTTTCAGTGTGTTGAACGTAGTCATGCATTCTTCAGTCCATTCAAACTTGGCCTCCTTGCCTAGCAATGCACAGAGGGGTCTAGAGATCTTGGAAAAATCCTTGATGAACCTTCTATAGAACTCGGAATGTCCAAGAAAACTTCTCACCCCCTTCACTGTCATAGGCAAGGGAAGTTTGGAGATGATGTCAATCTTGGCCTTATCTACCTAAATGCCCTTGCTTGAAATAGAATGACCCAACACAATGCCTTGTTGAACCATGAAGTGGCATTTTTCCCAATTGAGCACTAGGTTGCATTCTTCACATCTCTTGAGAACACTCTTCAGATGGTTGAGGCATTCATCGAAACTAGACCCAAAAACACTAAAATCATCCATAAATACCTTAATGAATTTTTCCACCATATTTGAGAAAATGCTCATCATGCATCTTCGGAAGGTGGCTGGTCCATTGCATAATCCAAATGGCATCCTTCTGTAGGCAAATGTGCCAAAAGGACATGTGAAGGTGGTCATCTCTTGGCCCTCTGGTGCTATAGCAATCTGGTTGTAGCCATTGTACCCATCCAAGAAGCAGTAGTAGCTATGGCCAACTAACCTCTAACATTGGATCAATTAAGGGTAGGGGAAAATGGTCTTTCCTTGTCGTCTTGTTCAGTTTTCTGTAATCAATCCATACCCTCCAACTAGTGGTTATTCTTGTAGGTATCAGCTTATCATCTTCATTCTTCACCACTGTGATCCCACTCTTTTTTGGAACTACTTAGACTGGACTGACCCATTTACTATCTGAGATGGGGTAGATAATGCCCACATCCAACAGTTTCAATACCTCAGCCTTGACTACCTCCTTCATGTGTGTGTTGAGTCTTCTTTGTGCATCCTTGGTGGGCTTTGCTTCGTCTTCAAGGAAGATTTGATGCATGCACTTGGCGGGACTTATCCTCTTATGTTAGCAATGGTCCATCCCAAGGCAGTTTTATGCTCTCTAAGAACTCTCAACAACTTTTCTTCTTCCCCAAAGCTCAGATTTGAAGCAATTATGACCGGTAGTGTCTTGTTTTCTCCTAAGTAGGCATATGTCAGGTGTTCTAGCAATTACTTCAATTCCAATCTTGGTGCCTGGACAATAGAAGGGACAAGAGTAGTATTAAGTAGGCTCAAGAATCTCAAAGGAAGGGGTGTACTTACTTGAATATTTTGGAGAGGCCTCAACAAGGTGCACAGTTTCAATGATGTCATCAATAACATCTTCAGATTCTGACTCAATGTCTTGCCTGGTTAAACTATGGGTGGGGGTGGCCTCCAATGGATCAATGTGATGGACCTGAAATACTTTCTCAACAACACCATGAATCATACAGACATTAAGGCATTCTAGATCATCTTAAGGTAATTTCAATGCATCAAATATTCTAAATTCTACCTTCTCACCATTTACCTTCATACTTACAATACCCTTTTTCACACAAATTTTTGTATCAGCAGTTCTCATAAAGGGTCTTCCTAAAATGATAGGTAATGGCAATGGCATAGGAGATTCTTCCATATCTAATACAATAAAATCAGCAGGTAAAATGAATTCTCCTACCTTTACCAAGACATCCTCAAGTATACCTCTTGGTCTTTTAATGCTTATGTCTGCCAATTGCAAGGTGATAGAAGTTGGTTGAAGCTCCTCCAAACCTAGTGTCTCAGATATAGTGTATGGCAGTAAATTGACCCCTACTCCTAGATCCAGTAATGCATGCTCAAAAAGATGGTCTCCTATCCTACAAGGAATGGTAAAACTACCTCAATCTTTTAGCTTTGGTGGTAGTTTTCTTAACAACACCGCACTTACTTCCTCAGTTAAAGCCACTGTCTCATGCTCCTGAAACTTCCTTTTATTAGTGCAACAATCCTTTAAAAATTTAGCATATGAGGGAATCTGTTTAATTGTATCTAATAAGAGAATGTTGATCTCTACTTTCCTCAAGGTCTCAAAAATGTCAAGAAGTTGTTTTTCTTTCTTTGGCTTTACTAACCTTTGAGGTAAGGATGATGCATTCACCTTCTCCATTTTACTTACCTTCGATATTGAGGCTTCATCTGGAGCTGCTTGATCTCTTCAGTTCCTATGACCTTGCCATTTTTGAGAATTGTGATCGCTTTTAGCTACTGATGAGCCCCTGGATTGGGTATTGCTTGGGATGGAAATTCACCCTGCTTTCTTTCACTCAGCTCCTTAGCCATTTGCACCCATTTGTACTTCCAGTCTTTGAATAGCTTGCTCAGTCCTTTGAATGGACTGGTCATGCTTGGCATTGGTTTGTTGTTGTGCAATCACAAATTGTTGTACAAGACTCTCCAGGTCATTCTTCTTTGGCTCTTGAACTGGTTGGACTGCTTGTTGGGGACTCCTCTACTACCCTTGAGGATTTAGAGCATTCCGATTGTTACTCCATGAGAAATTGGGGTGGTGCGCCACCCTGGATTGTAGGTATTGGAGTATGGATTGTTCTTGGGAGGATAATTGTTTTGTCCCACATAGTTTGCCTCTTCTTGATCTGCAAATGGATACAAAGGACAAGTCTCAGTGGTGTGATTAAAATGAGAACATATGCCACATACCTGGAATTGTGTGTCTTGTTGACTATGTGAGATGTTTTGAGTAGTCATGGCTTTGACAATCATATCTAGCTTTCTTTCCACAGTAGCCATCTGATTTGGAGATCCACCATTTAGGTTCACTTCATACATGCCTTTACTTTTTACTCCTCGCCTCTGGAACAGAATTGTTGGGAGTGCTCACTTAGTGTTTTGAAGAGCTCCATGGCTTCCTCATTGCTCTTTTCCATAAGTGCACCTCCACAAGCTGAATCAATCATCCCTTTGTTAGTGTCATATAACCCTTCATAAAAAAATTTGTACCTGATCATCTTGAGGGATGTTGTGATGTGGGCACTTCAGAAGCAATGCATTGAAGTGGTCCCATGCCTCGAAGAAAAGATCTCCACCTCTCTGTTGGAACGTTTGAAGTTCCCTTTTAAGCTGCTTTGTCTTATGAGCTAGGAAAAACTTCTTTAGGAATTTATTGGCTAACTCCTCCCAAGTAGGTATGGAATTTTCAGGCAAGGAATTATACCACAATTTAGCATTATTTTTCAAAGAAAAAGGAAAGTGGGCTAACATGAGTCTCTCTGGAGTTAGGCCTTGTATGTGCTGAAGCTTGCATAGATCAAAAAATTCCTTAAGATGCAAGTTAGGATTCTCAGTAGCTGTGCCCCTGAAGTGAGTCAATGCATTAAGTATCTGTGGGGATATATAATAATTTCCTTCCACCTCCGGTTTATAGGCTATGCATGATGGCTGGTTGAGATTTTTCGAGATGAAAAAAACCTGTTTCATCGGTCTTCGAACCGGTGGTGGATTCGCCTCTAGTGGTCTTGGCACTAGTGGTGGGTTCTCTTGCAAATCTTCCATTGTTTCCTCAACTTCTTCCTCTTCTTCTATATCCGAGTTGTCTCTACGCCGTTGCCGAATTGTCCGCTCAATTTCAGGATCGAGTGGAAGGATGGTTGAGTCTTGAGATCGACGACCTTGCATAAGTTGAATTGCCTCTGCAGTCAAAGCAGCTTCAATGTTGCTACCCGGGTGCTCCCTGGAAATGTGCTTGATCGCAGGTTATTGTGCTCGATCACACTGCGCTAGATCGCAGTGATAAAACGCAAGTGCCGCAATCTGAAACCAAAACAGAAAACAAAAAATTAGAAAAATAGAAAATATTTTTTGATTTTTGATAAAAACTTAAATTAAAATTAAAAAATAACAAAGATAAAGGAAAATAATTCTAAACAAAATTTGCCGCAATCCCCGGCAACGATGGCCAAAAACTTGTTATGCAAATATCTACCTAAATTAATAGGCAAATAATTGTACATTTTACCTGCAAGTGTACAAGGTCAACATAGTAGTATATGGAGCAAGTACGGGATCATTCCCACGAGGATTGCTAAATTTTACTTAAAATAAATTCCGTAAGTAAAATAAAACAAAGATTGATTTTGAGTTGATAATAATAAAAGGTATGGTTTTGATATTCATCACTAATTATATTTAGCTAATATAACAATATGCCAATGCTTTGATCATGTTATGCATACTTAATGTTTGTCAACCTAAGGATATGGGTGTCTACTCCTTTAGCTATTGATTTCCCTAAGCAACGAATTAGGCATGGGTGTCTACTCTAACTCTTTTTTTTTCTTAAAGGATTTAGCATGGGTGTCTACTAAGTTGTTCTTAAAGAAAGCATGAATTTGTGAAAATCGACAAACACATGAGGCCTAGGGCATGGGTGTCTACTCCCGGTTCCCCATGTTGATCAACCCAAGAACCCGGTGTGGATTTCTTTTGTTACTTCTTATTAAATCCAGGACTCGGTCATCCAAATTGATTTAACTAATTAGTCCGTACCACATGCATAAGTTAATTAGGTAAACACATATGAGGAATTCATGAAAACAGGAATTAATCAAGTTAAATATCACAACATGATCATCAAAAAGGAGCCAATATTGAAAAATTAAATAAATATAATTAGGGCTTCAATCTAGCCCTACTAAGTAAATTAGTTACACATGAGTTTGATGTTAAATATCTTCATAAAATAAAATAGAAAGGAAAAGAATAAACCCGAAAGTTGAACTTGAAGAGCTCCAATTCTTCCCCTTGGAAATTGTCTCCCTATTCTAAAGGTTTAAGGGTCTACTTATAAGCCTTAGGAATACTCTAGAAACCCTACAAAATGTAGGGTTTGAGTCCTAGTTCGCACAAAGCTTCAAAACCTTAAAATCACACTTTCCATAAAGAGGCTGGCGGCTGTCATGCTCCTCTCGCACAGGTGCGCTCAATCGCAGCCGGTGTGCGATCGATCGCAGGACTACGATTGATCCTCTGTGTTGAGCGCTCGATCACATGTGTGATCGAGGCTGTTGCTTGTGCACACAAGCGCACGCTTTGCACTCGTCTCAGTCTTCACCTGTAGTGCGCTTAATCACAGCTCCCCTGCGATCGATCGCACTACCAGAGCCTCCAATTTTCCCCAAAATAACTCTTTAAGCCCAAAGCTTTCGAAATTGCTTCCTTTTCTTCTAAAAGCCTACAAAAACAAAGAAAGCACAAAAAAGAACTAAAATGGTAGAAATTAATCAAAACTAAAGGATTAACAAATGTAAGTTATGGGCTAAAATATGAATATTTTGGCACTTAACATGTCCTTCGGCCATGGTCTCAGTGGGACGCTCTCTTAGCAAATTAGAATTCCTTTTAGATCTAAGTTGTCTAAGAGTGCGTTCAATGTTAAGGTCGCAAGAGATTAAAGGCAATGATAAAGAACCATGACCCAACATAAACTAAAGAGAAACAAAAAGAAAAACAAAAAATAAAAGCTCACAAATGGCCCTGAGATAGTAGCATAGCGTGCTTGATCTCCTGGGCAGCTTCAGACCTGAGCAAAATCAAAAACAACAAAAACAAAATAGAAAATAAGATTAGAAAGAAAAATAAAGAAAAAAAAATTAAGTTAGATTTAATCTTTAAAACTTAATAAGGCAACTGTTAAGCAGTTCACAGTAAAAGCGCCAAAAATTGATGCGGTCTTTTTGTGTGCAAAAATATCAATAATAAAATTACCACTCGCAATAGTACAAATCCTTGAAGGATAGGGTTATATAGAGGGTGTCGAACCTTAAGGACTGCACTGGTGTCGTTATCAAGTTTTTTAAAATTAAATATAACTCAATTAAAAGATGATTGTTGTTTTTGGATTTATAAAGTAAATGTATAAAATAAAGCAAAAGTAGATTGTGATGAGTGTTGTGAGTTTTAATGTTACTCGCAAGTGCACGAGTCGTTTACAATATAGCTTTTGCATGTACAAGGTCGAATCCATAGGGAATTGTGTTTGTGTAAATGAACTTTTATCTAAACTAATCCTATTTTAACCTAGTTCCAAATTTGTGTAAATTTTGTAAATTGAAAATAAACAAACATGAATGAAAACAAAATGAAATTAAACAATGGATAAAATACTAAGGTATTGGAATCAGCCCTCACAATCTCATAGCAACAAGTTTCACGTTCATCAATATTTTCTGACGTTTCAAATGACACATTTTATGTATGTTCTACTTTTACAAAACAAATGTATCAAAACATCCAAAGTATCCGTTCTTTGTACAAATCACAAAGGATATCCGATGTAGTTCAAAACATCTAATGTATCCGTGCTTTGCACAAATCAAAAGGGATATCCAAAGTGTAACATCCCCAGCCCGTTAGGGTTAGGTTTGTTAATGATTTTCTTACTCGCAAAGATCCATAAGGTTTATCAACTAAACAATACTAGTATAACAATGAATGCATGAAAGTCTAG